>NC_142383.1:13875000-14060000 GCF_059441005.1 Hippichthys cyanospilos | reverse complement strand
TTTCCCACTGAGTGTTAACGGAGTACATCACATTTGCTGATGACCAATCACGGCTCAGCTTGTCACATGAGCAATCTCATCAAAGAAAGTAGTTTCCTTGCTCGCATTGTGAATGTTACCTGACTAAACCTCACAAAAATATCCAAGGCAGATCTTGCCCTAGTACTTCTATTAATTTGACTGAATAAAATGTTAATATGCATGTAATTCAAACTTAAAAATCCTTTTACACAAGTCAGAAAAAAACTTCAAAGCGTCATACTGTACCTAAAGAGGACGTCCTTTATTCGAAAAGGGTACTCGATGATGCCCGTGGTGGGGACACGGACCCTCAAGATGTCCTGCAAATTAGGGAGGTAACCCGGTGCGGTGATTCGGTCCATGTCGTCGAAGTAACTGCAACACCAGTCAATCGACACCTTGCATTATTTTTGCGTTTAATCCCAAAAAGCGTATCCAGAAAAGCCCAAAACATACTATTTGGCCGAATCGGACAGGTAGAACTCTCGTCTTCGCTCGTAGCAGCGCTGGAGGCCTCGATCGTTCCACAGCATCTTGATGGCCTTCGCCTGCCACCCCTCCAATCTGTCTACCTTCTCTGTCTCCACTTGGCTCAGACGCTCTGCCAGGTCCTAGAAAACCCATAAGGCCACTGTTAGCGTTTCTGTATTTTTTCATCCTACCACCAGGGGGCAATGTTTCCCACATGTTTGCATAACAAAAGCCCCCGCTTCGCTCCATCTAATGTATTGTTTACAAATGTGAAATGGCGTTGAGTTTCTGACCTGATTCCTAATATATACAGTGCTAGTTGTCAATTGAGACCCAAATTTTGAATAAATTCAGTTAGAAATGATGAAAAATGACATTTTGACTGCTAATTGATTAAAATCTGCTTTAAAGTAAATAATGTGCTTGGTTTCAAGTAGGCTACAATTTTTTCATTGGTTTGCACTCAGCAATTAAATGAGCTATGTCTTGGGTGAATTTGTTTTAATGATTATTTACTTTATTTATTTTAGTTTATTATTATTCGTAAGTATCAAGCCTTGTTTATATACTGCTTGCTTAAAAAAAATTGACCAAAAATAATCGTGATGATTATTTTGGCCGTAATCAGCGTTCCGCGGGCCACATAAAATGATGTGGCCGGCCAGATTTGGCCCCCGGGCCTGGAGTTGAACACCTTTTTAAAAAGATGTTTTATTTTAGAGCTGTCATTTTAGTACAAGCATATTTGCGCAGTTATGGTCATAATCTAATATCGTCCCACGTGTCTGCTTGACTAGAGGGAATTTTGGAACACAAGCTACCAAGTTGCGATATGTTAGAATAGGAAACCCGAATCCTTCGAAATTCTCAAGATGGCACAATGTCAAGTCCTCCATTTGACTTGCTCAGACTTGCTCAATTTGAAAAATCATAATCTCAATTAGCGTCGGTATCTCCAGTGAGGCGTGCTGCGGCGAAAGCTTTTCAGAACGGAATGCCGACGAGCGAGGTACGATTAGCGCGGCATGCGGGGCGGAGTTCCCTCACAAGATTGCTGGTGTCTTCGAAGTCCAGGCGGAGAACTGCCATGGCCTCGATGAGGGCCTGGATGGAGGTGAGAACGTTTTGGTACACCAAGCGGATGAAGGGCATCCGCTGGGCATCGGTGTAGCCCTTGCCATGGAGGATGCGGATCTGCTTGAGGAAAGTGCTCTTGCCGCTCTCCGCCGTCCCTGGAGGGCGGGAACCAAGCGAGTAAAAATGAGGCCGGGTCACAACGCTTGTTTTTTTTTTGTACCAACAATGTGGTAAATGACAGTTTGATTTATGCATCACGCTCATAGCTGATTAATTAGTTGAGCTAAGATGGTGAAACAAGGATTCTTTCTCTTGGAGAAACAACACAAGCTGGCTGAAACCGGTTGTAACTGATCGCTTGCTTGGATAACAATTAAAAACGAAAAAGCAAACGCAGATTTTGGGGAAGGTTGTGGCGTCATCTGAATTTAAAAAAAAGGGGGGGTTATGTGCATTTCATGGGCTTATTCTTGTTGTTTTTTTGTCCAATGTTTGAGCAAAAGTTTGGAAACATCTTTTAAATTCAATGTTTTCTCATCATTTCTCTGCATTGCAGATTAATATTCATACCGAAACAACGAAAAAAAAAAATTCTAAATCATATCAGATTTTTTTGTGTTTAGATTCTTCCCAGAAGACACCTTTTGCGCAGATAACAGTTTCGCACATCTTTGGTATTTCTTGAATGACTTAATTTCACGGCTGGGAGTGATCAAAAGTTATTGGTTTGAATTTCGGGGCCTCGTAATATTTTTAAATTAGAATTTAGTTTAAAAAAAAAAGACTTGATTTCTATTTGAAAATCAACAAACAGAAACTGAAACGATAGGGAAAATATGCTTTTCCCTAGGTGATGCCAATGCATGAATTGTTATATATAGTGTGCTATACCGTACCAAAAACAAATCGGATAATCGGTTTTCAGAAGTGAGCACCGATTTGAACTGTGTCGTTATGAATCAAATAATCCTCAACTCAAAACATAACCTTGAAGCAAACGCAGCATATATACCATGTTTTTCATATTGTAAGGTGCACTAAAAATACCTTTGGACCCCTCCAACGATAACAAAAAAAGTGACTAATAATCAGGTGCACCTTGTATGTATGTATGTATGTCCAATCGAAGTTGAATAAAGTTCGACTCATTTGTTGTATTGATTTGTTTTGTTTTTTTACCTTGTGCCTCATAACCCGATAATTTCCCCCAAATATTCCCATTAATTGAAACGGAGCGCCTTATAGTATGAAAAATATGCTATATCTAAAACACCGAAACAAAGTGGATCATTTCACGATGAAATAATCGTCCTCACCGAGAAAGAGGAGCTTGATGGCCCGTTGGTCCATTTTCTTATCGTGCTTCAGCTGCTTCTCGATGGCGTCGTTGATCCGCCGCCTCTCGGCCTCTTCGGGGCTCAGGCAGAGATTCCCGCAGCAGTCCATGGCGACGCCGGCTGCCTCCAGCTACGATGTGGCCACTCTTTTGGCTGACGCTCAGGTGTAAGGCCACATTCCTACGGGGCGGGCGCGGGTGGACGGCGGCGCCGACTTGTACGCGTCTCTGCCTGCTCACAAAACACGCTGTCAAAAGGTATCGCAATTTTTAATGACAGATCTCCAGAAAAGGGAGTTTCCATGTGGGTGTCCTGAAGAATGCAGGTGTAGCACCAAAAAGGGGGCGGGGCCAATCACTCTGATTTACGATGCTTACTTCCTTGTCCTTGCCGTGCACCAATCACAAAGTGTCCTCAACCTTTGGGTTGAATTATACGACAAATCTAAATTGTGGGTGTACGCATTTTGACCTCAAACATTTCTGAATGCACATGGAAGCTGTTCCGTGCTTCAGGATGTGCTTTGACAAAAAAATAAATAAATAATGTATGCCAATTGTGTGTTTTGAACAGACGTTACTACAAGGATGTTACCAGCTTGAGTACTCAAGGAAACGATGCATATATACAAATCTCAAGTTAGTAAGTGATGCAGATACCATGTACTGATATCAGTACTACTTCTCATACACAAACTTCTAAATTAATGACTTTTTTTTTTGGTCATTTTTAACTCGTAAAATTTGCTCCAACAGAGCGGCTGATACTAGTATCAGCTGACATCATGAGTATCAATAATCTTTCAAATATTCCCCCTCCCAAAATTTCCCAACCTTCGTCTTTTAAGTGATACATTTAAGTTCGGGGGGGGGGGGGGGGTAGTTTTTCCTAGTTGGGCCCAAAATTTTGGAATTTTACTCCAAAAAGTAAAAAAAAAAAAAAAAAAAAAATCACTATGCTTATTTAGTAACACAAAATGTGAAGAATTAGCCTTCGGGGTAAAATAATTTAGCAACTATTGCAAGTGATGACTGAAACTGTCATTTTTCAGAGAGGATAAAGAATATATGCATGTGACCATTACATGTTCAGATGTATTACTTATTTTTAGTAACTTATGTTTTATTTTTATAATATATATTTTTATAATATATTTTTATAATATATATATATATATATATATATATATATATATATATATATATAATTATACACACACACGTGTGCTGCATATATATATATATATATATATATATATATATATATATATAAACACATACAGTATATGTGAATATATGCACTGATATATAAAAACAAAAAATGAATAATAAATATATACATATATATGCAGTATATAAACATGTGTGTGTGTATATATATATATATATATATATATATATATATATATATATATATATATATATATATATATATAAACACATACAGTATATGTGAATATATGCACTGATATATAAAAACAAAAAATGAATAATAAATATATACATATATATGCAGTATATAAACATGTGTGTGTGTATATATATATATATATATATATATATATATATATATATATATATATATATATATACATATATATATATATATATATATATATAGCAACTATTGCAAGTGATGACTGAAATTGTCATTTTTCAGAGAGGATAAAGAATATATGCATGTGACCATTACATATTACATGTTAAGATGTATTACTTATTTTTAGTTACTTATGTTTTATTTTTATATATATATATATATATATATATATATATATATATATATATATATATATATATACACACATATATATATACATATATATATATATAAAATAAGGCTTAGATGAGATTTTTTTTATGGCACAACAAAGCGGTTGTTTTACATACACAAAATGCAATTCTCTTTGTTTTGGTCACACTATTTGGTCTCAATTTGTTTTGAAGCCAGTTGAGAACTCCACCAAAAACTCATATCTCAAGGCAGCACTGTGGTGTCCCTACCTACATGCAGCAGGATTTGCCAGCACAACAATGCTGGAAGGCAAACATTTCCAAGCAGGAGATTGGAATTCAGTTGACGGCATGAAATCCATCCATGCACATCATGGCTTCCTGCGGGCGAAATCTCAGTACGCAACATCAACAACTTTCTGCCGCGCCGTTTGCAAACAAAAATCAAACCATTTAACAACATTTTGGGACTTTTATTCAAATAATCTCACACGCACTCAAACGAACGCTGCATAAAACATCAAATCGCAGTGAGTGAAATTCAAGCATAAATTAGACTGCAATTATTTCTAATAAGAAGACAAGAGGTCATGTAAACAGCGGTGCCACCAATCTGCTCTAATTAGGATTTTATTCATCGACTCCAACAATTTAAACAGCACTTCAAATGAGATCAAGACCGCACTCATTAAATGCCTGAGAGGTTATTTAACACACATTTAACACTTTAGCGGCGCTTAGCCTTTTTGCGACCGCCGTACCGTGTCATATTCATAGTGCACATTCAAATAAACCACGGGCCCGTTCCACAACCAATATGGCAGATTACAAATTGCAGTTTCGTACAAATCACCGAATTGTATAAAAAAAAAAAAAAGACAAGTAGAATAAAGAAATGCTAATGTAGCAGTATTCCCTTTGAAATGTGTACAAATGCATTAAGGTGGACTATCAGGCACAAACTGAAAAGAAGTCGAAATGTTACAGTGAAAATTCATTTATGAGGAAAAGCTCATACTGGCGATTAGTAACAACAATCTACAGGAACATTTGACAGAATTTCAGGAGAAGGCATTATTTTTCAAAAAAATGTTAAAAAAATAAAAACCTTGCAGAATAACAAAAGACAATTTTAAGAGAATGTTCTACGGGAATAAAAATAAAAGGTTTTCCTCCAGGGACGTTAAAAAAAGTGACTAATTTTAGTCCTCATTTTGTAATAAGTTATGTTATGAAGAACACATACAACTTTGTTTTTTAAATTATGAACTCAGTACGACAGTTGGCGCTTCACAACTTTCTCGTGATTGTACTTTTTTTGTTTTTATCTTTTCAGTCGGAAATTTCACAACAATAAAGTGGTCATTTCATCAGGATAAAAAAAAACATCCTTTTTTCTTTTTTTTTAAAGAAAAGAACCAGAATTTTACAAGGAAAAAAACTGTATGAGGGAAAAGGTCAGGATTTTCTGAAGGACACAGTGTCAATCTAAAAAAAACTTGAATATACTTCAGTGACATTTTTTTTTTTTTTAACACTCCATGATTAAAATTAGGACTTTTTTTCCTCGCAAAAAGACCCCCCAAAAATCAGATTTTATTACCATCACAAATTGACTATTTGTACCAAAACATTGAATTAGTATTTGTGTTATTCTTACAATTTCCAAACTGTTTTCTCAGTAGTTTTTTTCCCTCTAGCTTTCAAATACAAATGTGTGCTGTACATACGCTAATACACAAAAAAAGAAAACAAAAATGCCCACTCAAACCAAACCAAATGTTCCAAAACGGTGATGCAATGTTACCCAAATGCGTGAAGGCCTAAATGTGCAATTAGTGTTGATTACGACGACTAAGCTACCGCATTCCGTATAAAATCGAACAAACATCCAACTTAAAGTCCATGTATGCTTTCCGCCCACATTTTTAAGAAAAATCAGTGCATCGGTATGCAATTGTGTGATATAACAATATATACTGCAGCTACATTATAAAACGGCATAGCATCTATGCACTAAGGAGTAACGATTCTTTTTTCCTAATCAAAAGATGTGATCACATCATTCCGAACTGGATTGCTCAACTTAAGTATATATCAAGGTACGTACCGCATTGAATGGAATCTTAACCAAACTGAATCATGTCATTCCTATGTCCAAATACATCCATTGTGATGTAACATACGAATCAATTAAAGAAATCAAATGAACGCGAAACTCTCAGCTAGACTCTCCCTCTTTCGACTGCGTCAAGGCTATGGAGTAAATGCTTTCCATACTGGCTTCCCTTGCGAGGCATTCACAAGCTAGAACAGGGATTCCCACTTCAAAGGGTGACCGACTAGCATCCACGCAAAAAATGAGTCCCCGTAATCCACTGACGGCCGCCCGGCGAGAATCTCGTCCGCTCGAGCGGCGGTTTAGTCATCAAAGGTTTTGAATGCATCAGTAGTACCGTCACCGGGCGCTCCGTTGCCGCTATCTTGCGTCATAGTGGTCAAATATAGCCAGGCTTTTTCGACATCTCCCCCACCGCGGACCCACGGCGCCGTACCTTGGCTTCACAACAGGTTGTAGTCTTCCAGGTTGCCTTGCAGGATGTGGTCCTTGACGGCGTGGAAGACAAAGCGAATATTGTCCGTGTCGGTGGCGCAGGTGAAGTGGTAGTAGATGAGCTTCTTGCGGTTGGGGTGCAGATTGACAAACATGTTCAGGATGAACTCCTGGGCCGCCTTCACGTCCCGCTGTGGACCTGCGCACCAGAAGGCACCAATTAAAAAGACTAAAAAAAAAAAGCAGCAGAGAGGTGAAATTAGGGGTAATGCTCCACTTTTTGAGGTACTTTTAACAAACAAACACTGCACTCTCATTCACTGACACCCACGTCACTCACCAGGCCCGATGGCGCCTTTAAAGGAATACACACTCGGCCACAGGGGAACGTTAAAACGGCGACCCAAACCGGACAAATATTACCAACAAAAGCAAGGCCGATAGTTCATTAGTAAAAATGATATCGTTGGACGCTACATTGTGTGTCAACTTGAACACTGCACTTAGAGTAAAATAAATGAATTTAAATTTTCAATTAAAATATAGTTAAAAAAAAAAAAAAGAGGCCAAATGTTCTGCTCAGAAATGAACAATTTTGAATGAGGGCACAATGTTGATTGTGTATCTTTCGAAGTTCTTAGATAGTATCAGAGATGAAACAGAATATTAAGCTGTTTCGCGCGATTAAAACCCGAATCGATTTAATACACTGCCTCGTTTATACAATGTAGTAGAATTGTCCTAAATCAATCCCCTTACATAAAGCAGTTATAAAACAATGTTTGTTTTTCATTTCCATCCTAGTTGCAACGTTTTGAAAGTTAAAAAAATGAGTTGGTGCATTTCCAATAAAAGCCCGTCCCCTTCCTCTGCTCACCGTTATACTCCGGAAAGTAGTCTACCAAATGCGAGTGCATGATTTTCTCCTCCAGCAAATCAATCTTGTTGAGGAACAAGATGACCGAGGACTCCTCGAACCACTCGTACGTGATGATTGTCCGGAACAAGGCCATGCTCTCCTCCATGCGATTCTTCAAAAGGAGAATATTGTGAAATAAAAAAAAAAAAGGTGCATGAGAGAGCTGTAAACAAGCTAGCGAGAGTGACTAAAGAGCTCCCCCTGCAGGCCATTAGGGCGCACTGCCGGGCATCACCTCGTGGGCCGATTCCACCAGCACTTGGTCGTACTCGCTGAGCGCCACCAGGAACATGATAGACGTGACTTTCTCAAAACAGTGGATCCACTTCCTCCTCTCTGAGCGCTGCCCGCCCACGTCCACCATCCTGCCGCCAAGACACCGGTCCTTGTGGCTCGTTTCTTTGAGGAAGGTGGCGCACTCACCTGAACACCATGTTCTCCAGGTCGAAAGGGTACTCGATGATGCCCGTGGTGGGTACCCTGACACGCAGAACGTCCTGCTGCGACGGCAGGTACGCCGCGTCGGCGATGCGGTCCAAGTCATTCAGGTAGCTGGAGATAAGAATCCGGGAAGAAAAATTAATTTCATCCAGAGCACCACTACTTACCTTACTACTATATTAAAATATAATCCTGTCTTTCAAATCATGTCAATATTTATTTGGAGAAATTTTATGTATCTTAATACAGGAGGTATCGGTACAATATTGGTAACAATAAGAATCGTACTGGAATTAGATTTAAAAAAAAAAAGTGGTATTGAATAATTCTTACTAGACGCTGTATAAATATGTCAAATTTAGATTTAAAAAAGGAAAAAAGAAGAAATTTAGCATTATTTCCCTCCAAAATAGGAGCCTTTTACGTTTTTTCATCAGACTAAATATGCATATTTCATTTTGTGTGTAAACAGTGTATATATATATACACAAATATATACATATATATATATACATATACATATATATATATATACATATACATATATATATACATACATATATATATATACATATACATATATATATATACATATACATATATATATATACATATACATATATATATATACATATGTATATACATATACATATATATACATATACATATACATATACATATATATATATACATATGTATATACATATACATATACACATACATATATATATATATATATATATATATATATATATATATATATATACATATACATATATATATATATATATATATATATATATATATATATATATATATATATATATACACACACACACACACACACACACACACACACACACACACTGTACATTGTTGAAACCCCATATTTAACAAGAGTAAAGACAGAAGCCATGCCTGCAGCTGGCACAAGAACAAAAACGGAAAGTATTCGGTAGGTATCAAATCAGTTTACAGTACACTCACTATTTGGCTGAGTCAGAGAGCTGGTATTCTCTTTTGCGACAGTAACATTCTTGGATCCCGGGGTCGGCCCACAGGCTCCTGATGGCGTCCACGTAGATTTTTGTAAACGTGGTCACAGACTCCACATTCACCTCGCCAACAGTAGTGGCATTGGCCTGAATCAAAGCATGCAAGAACAAAAATTCATTTGTTTAGTACACACATACAAAACATGAAATTTTTTTTTATAAAAGTTCCCTAATAGTGAACAGCTGCCCCCAACCTTTTTTTGCAAGACCCTTCTTTGCAGATTGTGTACGCATATTAAGCCTGTCACAAAAAATAAAACAAATAAAAAATAACGAGTGCTCCTGTATTAAATATGAATGAAAAAGCAGTTGATACAAGGGTTACATCGTTTTGTATCCTATCAGTAAAACCATCATTTTATTTTGTACCACAGACCAAAAAGAAGAAGAAGAAAAAAAAGATTCATAAAGGAATTAAATGCAAATTGTCCATTTGGGCCCGCTGTGTAAATTCCATCCCCGAATGTATGAATAGCACACTGTTACACTTCGCAGTCGTTCCGAGTTGAATAGTTGTGTGCGGTTCTGCTGCGGCGTGCTCGCCTATTGTTTTTGTTGCTTTCACGTGGGAGCGGCCAATTAAATCACAAGCAAGACGGCACATGTCAAAAGTGCAGTTGACCTTCTTTTCATTCATGATGAAAATTTCTTCACAATTTCAATCGATACAACTTTCCCCATAAACAAGATGGAGCGAGGAGCAGGACTGCCACGGAAGACAGGCGGCCTGTGTGTGTGTGTGTGTGTGTGTGTCTTTGATGTTTGGCGTCTAATCGTTGCAGGAGTACATCGAGCGCTTCCGTCGAAATGCATTTAGCAGGCTGCCTAAGTGCCACCGCTGCAGAGTTCCGGGTAAAATCTTGTTGAGATAATCTCCTCAGGCTTGGCCGACGGATGTCTTCTCGGAATCTTTGGCCGCACTTAATGCTGTGCTTCTCCGCCAGGTGGACGCCATTTTACTCCGGCGCTGAAAGGGGATATTCTGAAGCCATCTTGTGCTTCTTTGCAGGCTTGAGTGAAGGCGAAACATTCCTCGTTTGGATTCTTACGCATTCATAGTGCGGCTTTTGTTTTGTAACCCAAGAAAAAAAGCTTTCTAAAAAATGACTTCTTTATGTAAAAAATGAGCAAATCACCATGTGCAAGTTAGGATATGCGCACCAGCAGTGTTTTCTTTTTTGATTTCATGTCAAGAACACACACGTGCTGACACACTCTGTTACTTCAACACAATAACACACAGTCTCTCTCACACACACACACAAGTGAACCATTCTCCCCTGGGGACTTTCCTGCGCTCTACCTGGAAATTGGGCTCTGTGTGCTTGTGTGGGCGAGCTAATTGGAGTGATTAATAAGCCGCCGTCGCCTCCATTAAACATTCAAGTTTGTCTCTCACGTGTGAAGAAATGTGGCTCCATGAGTGCTCCGTCGACAAATTGCTCAAACTAAAGTTGTAATTACATTTTATTAAGATGAGGATTTTATTTTTTTAAAAATTTCGAGAATAACATAATTGTTAGGTTAGGGTAAATGTAGCCGCTTCTTAGAAATTTGGAGGGTGGAAACAAGAAAAAAATACGGTCATAATATTACCAAAAAAAAATAAAAAAATCAAGAATGACAGTAGTTATTATTACAATTTGAAAAGAATTGAAGGTTATTACGAAAAATTCATTATTTCAGAAGTCATATATAAAAAAAAATCTAACTCATAAAAATTGAAAAGGTTTTGTTGCACAATTATTAAGTTGTACAAACCATAAAAATATGTACAATCGAGTTGAATGTAGAAGTGATATAAAGCGCAAGAACAATGACATTGTCAGTATGCTAGCCCAATGCAAACGCTAAACATCTGTTGCAATGATTTCACCAGTTACGCAACAGACTGAACATGAATGGTGCAGCAACACATCCAGATGGACAATATACCAGTACCGCGTCATACATTCTTCATCCTTTGCGAAGAACAACTAGTTTAAGTGTTGTGCTGACGATCTAAACAAGGTTAGATGTTTCCCTGAGAAGTACTGTCAGTCTTACGCTGGCCCCCTGCTGGCCAAAGCAGGCACAACATCAGGAGCAGCACAATGTCCAGATACAGTGCAACAAAACTGTTTAATAATAATAAAAAATACGGTTGTCAGTCCGAACGCTGCACAGAACCGACCTTGGCGAGGTGTCTGACAGCAAGACCGCAAAACTAAACATGGCCGCAAATTACCAGAAGTTAACGCAACGCAGCCCCCCTCCCCCTTCGTGGCAGTCACAGTATAAACTGACAATAAAATCCCCAGGGTGCGCGAATGTTTCTCGTACCTCGTTGTATTTGTACTTGTAGGGAATCTGCAGCGCCTTCATGGCCTGGAGCATGGCCTGCATGGCGGTGAAGATGTTCTGGTACACCAGCCTGGTGAAGGCCCGCTTGTCCTCGTCAGAGTAGCCTCGACCGTGGATGATCCTCATTTGTTTGATGAAGGTGCTCTTGCCGCTCTCGCCCGTCCCTGGAAATTGAAACATATGTCAAAAAAAAAAAAAAAAAGACTGGTCTTCCAATTTTACAAAGATTGGTCCCATGCAGCTACGTTGATAGCCAAATTTGGACCTTCTTACTTTGAGAAGCATACCACGACGGTTGGTGCCTGATCAGTTATGTTTGCCACTTAATTGACGTATCGGATTAAAAAGGTTTTAGCTCTTTTTTTAAAAACAGGACATTATTACAAAATGACAGTGAAATAAAAATAACAATGTGTTACAAAGAAAGAAATCCCCACAATAAAATCATTTTTTCCTGATATTTTATTTTGCTTCAACAGAAAGATAAGTGTGCTTACATAGAAGACTTCAGAAGTAGAATTTTAAACTATACCTATTAATGAATGATTAATGAATAACAACAAAAAAAAGTTGTAGATTAATTTGATAATCAATTAGTTTAGGGATGTCCTGATCACACTTTTTTGCACCAGAGTCCAAATTTGATACCTTGACAATATATTTAAATCAACAATAAAAAAAAAGCATCCAAATTAACTTTCTATGTTTCTCCTTTTACAATTAAAAATGTACAATACTTTTTATATGGCTAAGGAAGCAGCGGTTTAAACCAAGTAGCCTACATTTTAACGTTGCCATTCACTTCTACTGTTTCTGCCTTTTCAGGCTAGGTTGCCATGTTACAAATAGTACTGCACACATAAATATGTATAATGTAATGTAATATGTCTTTTGTGTACTTTCTAGCTCTTAAAAAAATAAAAAGAATAAATTACAATATAAATAAAAGAATAAATTACAATAAAAGAGAATGACATTTTCCGAATCGCAAACTTTTCCACCCACGATTCTGATCATCTGAAAATGACGTAATCGGACGTGATTCCCAAACATATGATCAAGATTTGGACATCCCAATATTAGGTGTCTTTTAATTATTGTAGCTCAATACAATACCTTATCAAAGAGTCCCAAAAAGTGGTACGGGCAGCTTTGGGGAGCTTTTGTTATCACTTTTTAAATCTGATCGACTTAAATGGCCTACAATATGATATTTTATTCTTTCCACAGTCTACTATGCACACATAAATTATATATGACACACAGGCGATTACATTTCTCATTAAATATGAGGTTTATGGTTCTGATATTTCTAACCAGGAAGTAAAACTCTAGTAGAGACCGCGCCTCTTACCGTGTAGATGCTGTGCCCCCCTTCATGACGTAGTTTAATGGCGGCGGGCCACGCAACATGCATCAATAGAAAGTTTGAAGTGCTCATCCTCTCGAGGCTCACGGCTGATGGAGACTATTCCAACAGCGGAAACACAGGGCCAAAATCTGACATACAAATCTGACATCTGAATACACCGCCGTGACTAACCTGCGATCATATTAGTCCCGTGGAAACCCAGTATTCATAACAATAGTTCCCCCCACGGGTGAATTATTTACTACTGACGCTAATTGTCCAGGTATGTCCACATTTTGGCCACTTCAACATTTCTACAGTGAAAAGTTGTAACTAATCATTGAAATGTTGCAGTTTACACGGCAGACTCTGCAAAATCCCTCCTCAGCTCCGGAACTAAAACGAAACTAAAAGACGTGGATAAGGTTAGCATGTATTTTCTCTTGCACAGGCATTGCGGGGAGGTGTAGGGGAGTTGCAAATTTCTCCTGATGGCACTTCAAGTTGTTTTCATCTGCACGGGCAGGGCTGCTGCGAGATTGCAGAATAAGCAAGAAATGCTTCAAAATGCATCAATGAAGGACAGTGATACTTTGGGAGTGTTTAGTGAGAAATCAACATTGGAACATGGGGTTAAAGCTCCAAAAAGTTGACTTTTCATGTTACAGCCCCTTTAGTATTGGAAAGGTTTTGAAAAAATAGCATAGGAACAGTTTTAGACTTGTACACCTGTTAGTACCCTCAACAAGTTTTGATCTTGGTGAACTGCATACTATTTTTAGTCATTACTTCATATTGTGCTTAACTAGATCAATAACGATCTTGTCTTCTATTTGGAAAGTATTGATTTAATTTTAAAATCTAGTATTTAAACATGCCAATGTCCTGAAATGTAATTCCCGGGGGGAACAAATACTTGTTTGTCACTTTACTCATAGCGGCTGCTCGTTTTCGTCAGTCACGCATGACATTTATAAACTATTGTGTAATCAAACGCGTTGCAGCGGAGCACAAAGACTTAAATGTATGCTAGAAACTACTAATAAAACAATGTGTAAATATTGATATGTTGCGTTGTCAAGTGCGGGATTTACTTCAAGGATTTACCGAGCAAAAGGAGTTTGTATTCGCGTCTCGAGTCCCTCTTGTCACGGCGTAGTTGCCTCTCGATCTCGTCGTTGATCCTCCGAGCCTCTTTGGCCTCCGGGCTGAGGCAGCAAGCCCCCGCCGCCATCAGGGTCATCCTGCACGGCTTCGGGCGTCGCCTCCCTGGGCACGGACACAAACACGATGCCGTTGAAGCGAGAAGCGGGAGGAGGGGGGAGGGAGGGGGACACAACAACCACCGTCCACTCGGCTCACAGCACAAGATACGTAACTCACAAAAGTTGACTTTTACCTTTTCAGAACACGTTTAACTCAAATTAAAGTCGAGCGAAGAAGTTTTTGGAACTGTCTGCGGGCGTGGTGGATGTGCCGAATATGGCGGAGTTTCACTTCATGGCCACTTGAAATCCATTTTTTTTAAAACTCGAAAAGACGACGAAAAGTAGCCGAATTTCGCCGAGGAGGAAAAAAAAAACAAATTACAGCCTGCTTTCGGGTGTTGAATGTGGAGTGTGTCTCCTTCCCACCGATGTGACCCCCCCCGGAGTGCGCTGGTTTACAGTCCCTAGCGGAGGGCGCATGTGACGGGGAAAAGAGGGGACTGCTCCTCGCTCTCTCTCCGGTGATGGGAAAGCATGCGAGTTCTCGTCTATCACATTAGTCGACTCGTTTCCTGTAACAAACTAGACCGCGGGTTGCGATAGATGTGACACACGTGACACAAAAGTATCGCGATAGTTTAACAAGCATAACAAAATGTGTACGTAAACAGATTATAATCTGTACGGGGTTAAAATCGATACTAATTTTCGGACGCACTAAATATATTTTATTTAATGGGGAAGTTAATAAAAATCTTGGACATAAAACATATGCGTCCTGACTAGTCAATACGCGTATTTTGATTAATCAACTCACCTGTTGTCTGAGTTTGGTCATGTGACGTTTGAAAGGCCAATCGCGATTGGTCACTATCTGAGCCATGGGCTCCTGTGATGTCATTTTTAGTCGACACCGAGTGGCAAAATGGTCAACTACTGAATTGGATAAAAACAGGTGGATTTTGCTGCTTTAATCATATTCCGGAAACAATATTAATTTGACAAAGTAGCCCCCCCCCCCAAAAAAAAATAAAATAAAAAGTTGAGTACCAGTATATAAAGCAATCAGTAAATTCCATCATAAATCAGGATTATGTCATTTGAGCTCTTCAAAAAGTGTATTTTTTTTCTCTCAAATAACTTCATAAATTAAAAATGACGATTGAAAAAAACTTTTATTTGGCAATGATCAATCAGTTGGATACACTGAAAGCATGTCATTTCTTGACAACAAATGACTATCAACCACAAAAATGTTCAAATGCAATTCAATTAACACTTTAAAAAATGAAATCTCAAGCAAGAGGGAAAAAAACCATGTAATTATATACACAATTTATACAGCATCTTTCCGCTCTATTGAAAAAAATGCAAAAGTCCCTCAATATCAAACATTCATCAAATTTCAAAGCAAATGCGTGCCATCTTTTTACCTTCATATATCGTTAAGATACTTTAGAATGCGAGCTCAAGAAATGGAAAACTGCAAACCTCTAAAAATTTTTTCACAGTAAACCGTTTAGTATGAAGTTGCCACGAAGTTGACGACAAATAGCGAGATTAGCCCGGAAATTGCTGCACATTTCCTCCGACAGAAAATGTCATGTAAAACTTCATTTAAAAACTGATACCAAAAAAAAAGCTGCATGCCGCAAATGCAAATAATACTAAGGTTAAAAAAAATGACTTAATGATGTCATGTCCTTGAAATTAATCAACACAGGCACAGAAACATGATTTGGCCAGGTTCTTATGCCCCCCCCCCCTTTTTTTTTTAATTTTTCCAGAAGCTTCTACAGAGTCGGTAGAAATGATCCATCCATGGCAGAAGAATGTGGGCACCGGCGCAAACAGTACACATGGCTTCGCTTGCCTTGCTTCTGTCCTAGAAGAATCGACCGGAATACTGCTTTACGCTGGGGGGGAAAATACAAATACAAACAGAAATGTCAGTGAAATTAAAATTAGATAGCATAAATATCAGCAACTATAGGGGGTTTTAACGAGTCTCTGTTGCCCAGGAGACTTGTTAAAAGCCCCAATATGGTCCAACTTCCTGAATTTATTGTGTTGGCTACAGTACATGAGTCAAGGCTTGAAATAAGTTTATTTTGTGAATCATTGAGTAAATTTGAGGAGAAATTTCCAATGTTTTCCGCAGGTTCATCCAAGAGACATGACAAAATGATTTTTATTTAAAAAAATGACGTTAACAATTAATATTATCATTATTAACAATTGTTCATTTTTAATGCAGTAATGACCTTTTATACTGCATGAGTTTGAAATGTCCGACTGTATTTGAATGCGACATCATGTCTCATCCTAAATCAGCAGCTACCAGGTCGAGCTAATGGCAAGGAAGCAAGTGCTCAGAAGAAAAACTTTGAAATAAAAGACCAAAAAAGCTTTTGCATTGATGTTCATGTGTTATTTTATGTGTTTTATTTTGAAGTTGGCCTCGGTCGGGGGTGCTCAATCGGTCGCCCATATGAGATTGCACTCAAAAAATAAAAACAATAATGAAGAATAAAAAAAGAGTGTCAATTAAAATGAAAAACGTCAGTTGTTGCTTGATTGTTGTTGTTTTTTTAGTGCCCTCATGTGAACACAGTGAAATCTGTGAACCAAAGATGATCAAGTTAGTTGAGTGTAGTAGTGACCGCTTCAGGGAAGAACTTCAAAATAAAAGCATGCCAATGCCGTTTGCGTCGAATGTTACTTGTACCGTAAGTATAGTTTACTTTGAAGGATTAGCCGACTTCTTCTCGTTTAGCTTTTGATCATGACACTGTGGCTTGTCAGGTAGCAAACATCACATTTCAAAGAGTTTCAGTTTGCAGGGTGCATGCGTTTACACTAACCACAAAATCAAAACTTTACACAGTGATGTGAAAGTTTTGTTGAATTGATTTGACAAGTGAGGCGCCACCTGTTTTGCAGCAGGTACTGCGCGTTCTGGATCTGGTCCTGGGTTCCCACGATGGTGATGATGCGGTCCTCCGAGCCCTCCAGCGGCTCGTCGATCTTGATGGACGCCCCGGACTCATGGCGGATCTGCTTGATCCTCTGGCCCCCCTTGCCGATGATGGAGCCGGCCAGCTGTCAAACGACCGTAAATCTTCACCGCGGGTGCCTCTTGGACACGTTCCACTTTTTTGGACACTTACGTCTTTGGGGATGGTGACCTGCGTTGTGATGACGGGTCCTCCGATGTCACTGTACGAGCCTCGGCCACCTGGCGAGCCCGTGGCAAAGCGTCTTTTATTGTGAGTTTGCGCGTCACGGAAATGTTCGTTTGTCCACACTCACCGGAATGAAAGTGATCCCAGGAATTATTGTCTTGAAGATATGCAAATAGAAAACCAAAAACGCCGCACAATTATTCAACATTCGATTCTATATGGTAGATTAAGGAAAATGGCGGGACTCACCATAACTGCCTCCGCTCTACATTTGAGCAACAGGAGAAAAAGAATCTGGTTTAGTGTCAGAGTAAAGACGGCATTCTCACAGTCTTAACTTATAATAAGGCTTATCATCTTAGTATTAATTTGATATCATTTCTGACAGGCTGGAATTCGCAACTACACAGTGATGCTCTTGGAACGTTCCAGGCAGATGTGTGCGCACGCATTTTTTTTATGTTTCGCCTGAAATGTCACACCTGCGGTCCCTCTGGCACAACTTGAACTTTGGAACCAAGTCTTGGCCGCGTAACCACGTCGCTGTTATTGTATAACTTATAATATACACACTTTATGTGGGTTAAGTCCAAACTTCTGCAACCTTGGAAGCGTTCCTTGGGTGACGCCCACTCGGCTGAATAGGGACAAGTGTTTACGCAATACCGTGCATCACGACTGCCAATCTACGCAATCCCATCTTATTGGTTGTTCATAGTAGCAATCAAAAGTTTGGAAACACCTCATTCACATACCCTCACATAGACGCTATCAACTCTTGCAAATGCTCAGCTGTGAAATAAAAGTCGTTCCAGTCCATACAGCATCATCCACATCATAAAGCTGATATGCAAAGCTGCCATAGATTAAATAAGGTAAGATTTCTTAATAACGCACAGCTGTGAAGTGGAAGTCAGTCCAGGTCATGAAGCATCATCCACATCATAGAGCTGACTGATATGCAAAGTTGGCATACCATTAAATAAGATATGATTTCTTGATTATGCACAGCGGTGAACTGGAAGTCATTCCAAGGTCATGAAGAATCATCCACATCACACACATCCACATTTGAATCATTCTATAGTATGTGTATCTCAATAGTATACTTGTATTGTTTTGATGTGAATCAATGTCTAATATTGCAGTATTTCACATACTACTACTGCACGTAATACCGTTGACCATCCCATTGTTTGTTATTACTAAATAACAAAAATTTAAATAATCAATTTTTATGCATAGTTTGTCAAGAAAAGGTTATTTCTAAATGCATTCCTGTTTTGGATCATAGTGCAGAATCATTTGTAAACGTCCTTTGCCTGACGTCATGTTCTTGTACGTACGGCGCATCTGATGGTCGCAGCCATTGGCCTCTGTTCCACGCCATTAATCCACGCAATCCAATTATGAACGACAGCGTCACGGATTAATTATTATAAATTTGGAGGGAAGCTGCAAGAGAACGGCTGCTTGCTCGCTCGGCGGATCTCCGGACGACGTACTCTGCTTGCAACCAAGGAAACGAGCGTTGCCGGGCAACCGTGGGCCTCGGGAAGAAAAGCGGGGGGGGGGGGCATCAGCGTTCGTGGCTGCTCTGCTTGTACTACGCTCGACCGAGGAATTCCGATCGCCTCTTGTTGTCGGGAGAGAAACACGCTGCCGGCGGAACTCACCATGGTGTCGTAGCGGTCTCCTCCGCGGCTTCTTCTGTCACTGTACATAAAAAATAAAAAGGATTAGCGTTTGTATTGTTCAAGGTGAGGAAAAGATATGAAAGGACATTTTTGTGTGTCACCTTGGTCTGTCATCATGATAACTGCTGTGGGAGAATCGATCACTGTAAACAAGAAGCAAAAAAATGCATGTCAAATGAATAAGCAAGTTTTGAAAAATGAAATCCAAAGGCTATGAATCAAATCAACTCCACACAATTGAACCTAATTGTGGTGTTTTGGGCATTTACGCACAATCAGAAACTTGGTGGAGCTCGGATGGTGTGTTGCTTCGGGTATTAATGAATAAATGAACTCAAGCTGCGTCACGAGTTAAAAAAAAAACTGCTTTGAGTGCATTCGATGTTGCAATGGTGAGGCATTCACTGACCGCTCACAATGTGGGAAATCTAAAACACTTAACCTGCAAAAAAGGTATAACTCCGATATGAACACAAGAAAATACGAAGAATTTACAAATATGAGATTTATTCTGTGTTGTGTGTCTTATACACGATAACAGAAAATACCAGAATTTGACCATGAAATTAAGGTAGTATACACTGGAGCGTCCTGTATTTCGGGAATTATGGTAGTTGTCAAATTAATTATACACAAAAAAAATGTCTATGTAGACAACAAAGCCCATTCTTCTCACCTTCCTCTTGGCGGCGGCGGCGGCAGCGGCAGGTTGCGCGCACGGCTGCCCACGCGCCCCCGGCTTAGCGGCGGCGGAGGACCTCGGCGGGGGCTCAAGTCGTCGTAATCCCGGCGGGAGGGCGGCGGCGGGCGGCTGCTGCGTGCCGGGGGCAGACGGTCATAACCGCCTCGCACGCGGATGGGGAAACTGCTGCCGCCGGACCGCCGGCCGCGCTCCTCGAACATGACGGTAAATCCGCCGTAGTCGTACGTTTCATCGTAGAAGTTGGGGTCGTAAGGCTGGGTGCGACCTTTGATGGGCGCCTGCGACATTCATACAGGCATGTAATTGAATTTCCTTTAGTGAGCAACATCTAAGTCCTAATATTTTTGTCCATTAGAAGCTTTTTTTGCTGAGATGACCTCGGTCACAACTCACCTCAGCCACAAGCTCTAGTATGACTTTGATGCATTCGACGACTCGTTCCGGTTTCCCGCCCACGGAGACAACTCTGTCCGTAGAATGTGGACAACAGTCTTGGAACAGCTTGATTGTCGTCTGTGTGTTCTGCGGCGAGAGAGAAATCATCGATAAAAGTGTTAAAAAGCCAAGCGGGATGTCATTGGATCATTCTGGAGCAAAAATTGAAGCGCTGTCTCTTTAAGACTTTCTCGCGCTACCTCTCGCAGCTCCTTGATCTTGCTTCCTTTCACGCCAATGATGCCACCCGCCAAGCTTTGATGGATCAACAGGCGGAGCTCGCAGTCAAAGTCGATGCCGCTGTAATGCTGGTACTTGGAACACAAACACAACAATTGAGGGAACCGAGTTAAGTGCCTTGCGGAATACCACAGTGCATCCCTCTATGATTTAATCAATTCCACGGACAATATATTATGGACAAAATATTTACGACAAAATATAAAACATATACATTATAACACATCATAGTTAAAATAAAAATAATGTTAAAAAGTACTGTTGTGATTTATTTTACATCCAGTACCACTTAATATAAGTATAAATCTAAAGACGGTATTACAAATAATACAATCAAAATAATTAGGAATAACCACATCCAAATCACATGATTGGATCAGAAATGGCGTATTTTTTTTAAGTTTCTTTATTTTAAGGTCAGGTAAAGTACACCGATATTACCCAAAGAAAAATATAATTTATTTGCGAGTAAATGCAGCCAGCGGAGGAATGTTTTGTTTTTGGCTACTTGATTTAAACTGCTCCTTTACTCGCCATGTAAAGGTGTCGTACATTTTTTAATACAAGAAAAAGTAAATTAAAAACATAACAATTTGGATGTTTTTCCCTGTCCCTGGACATTGGGACTCTGTATGGGCAGATCCTCAAAATGAGGTACTCTGATTCAGATGCAAAGAATTGTAATCGGAACAGCACTAAAATAATAACAAAAATACGTATGTAGAATAAATATACTCAAACTTCATTTTTCATTAGGACATCAAAAACATACAGGAAAAAAAAATTCACACGGTCAACGTTTGGGGTGTTTTACCTCCTCTAAAGTGGGTATGATCTTAAGCAAGATGTCTCCGATGGTGTCGATGTTGGCGTTGACGCTCAGGATCCTGCCGAGAGAGCCAAAACGAAAGCAAAAATATTACACGAGGGAGAACCGAAAATAAAACGCAGTAATCACAGAGAACAGAAAACAAGTCGTCGAAGAAACACGTATAGAAAGTCTTGGACGAGGACTCGTCATACCCGCAAAAGAAGAAACGAAGACGAACATGCGCTTCGATAAGATTATCTCGGGAAGGACGGACGGCTTTTGAATGGCTACAATTAACGAGGTCACATAAGTGTCGGGGGTGGGGGGGTGGCTCTTTAGATAAAATTATATAACACAAAGTGGAGCGAGACCTCACTACGCGATGCCAGCACCGGAAGGGGGGAGGGGAGGGGAGGGGGTGCGGATTTGCCGACTGGTGATTCTCAACTGGTGGGCATCAAATATTGTGACTAATAACTTACTTGGGTTAGTGAACCAACACTAATAAACAAAAAAATCTAAATCCGTTTGGTGAGTTTGGTCGTGGCGGGCAGAGTTGGGATTGGTTGCTATCTGAGCTCGGAAAAAAAGTTTTAAAATGAAAAAAAATGAGCAAATTTTGCTGCTTAACTCATATTCCACGGGAGCTCGAAAATGATCCTAATCATTTGAACCAGGTGTGTTTATGAGAGCAGCATCAAAAACGTGCAGGATCGCGGACCTTAAAGGACTGGAGATTGAGAACTATCCTCTGATGGGAAAACATCACTGAAGTTAACTCATTCAATGCCAGGGACGTATTTTCATGTTTTAAGAGTCAGGTAATCCCAGATACTTAAGTATTAAATCAATATTTAAGATACATTAAAGACAATTTCCAGATACTTAAGTATTAAATTGACGCTTAAGTATTGGGGACTGAATGTCTGGACTCTTCAAGTGACACTGTAAGATTTAGACCGTTTTAGACCCAAAAACTTTCCAATAAATGTGTTTTTAACGATCAACTGTTTTAAATATAATCGTAGGTCTAGTTATCCTTAAATTACATTACATGGGGGGTCGCTGTATGTCTGTTATAGCTACACACAGGAGGGAGTGTTTCTAGCAGCATTTACCGTAATGCCCCTAAATTATACATACTCCCTGGGAGAAGGTGTAATTTTTCGCATGCGCTCGTGGGAACTTTAGGGGCATTGCGGTAAATGCAGCAATAAATCTTACACAGTGTCACTTTAAAATAAATAAATAAACAAATAAATAAATAAATAAAAAACGAGAAAATACGTCCCTGGCATTGAATGACTGTCACAATTGTTGCGTTCTTGCCAGTGTTCGCAAAAGGTCACAAACATGTTAACCAGACATTGCAGGGAAACTTTAAACATGGACCAAATTTTGTAAGATGAAAAACCGTTACGTTTGCGACCTTGCATGAATCCCCGCAGTGGGATAGGAGCTTGAAATGTTTCAAGCTGCTTAAAATGTTGATATAACCAGCAATAGGAAAATGAAGCTTCAAATTTGCTTCATGAAACAGTTGTTATTTCTTTGCTAGGTTTAAAAAATGGTCAGTATGCTTTCAGCCCTATCTTGAACAGACACACACAACAACTGGTTCATAAAGCATCTTGAAGCTTCATTTTCCAGTCACTGGGTATAACGCAATCAGTTTCAAATTCCTCACGCCTATTCAAAACGGAAGGAGCTGAAAATGAGACCAGTTGAGAAGTCCTGTCATATACAATGCAGGCAAGCACAGAGCAGGAAGGTCAGTGCCCAGATCTAGCGTGGAATGGGTGGGTGGGGGTGGGGTGGGGTGGGGAGGAGGGGGGTACACCTGTTATCAACACTGTGTAACTAGGGAAGTTCAATTCCACTTTTTTTTCAGACCCATAACAGTACTCAACTCATGAATTGTCACCAATACGAAGGTAGTCAGTAATCGGTAATCAGAAGTACTTTTGATACGCAAAATCTCCCTTAAAAAACAAAACTCAAAATAATGACCAATCAATTTTAAAGAAATCTAATACAAAATGGAATGTATCAAAGATTCATTAAATTAACTGTCATTTTCTATTCTTCTGATGCGTCATTTCTAGCGATTGTAAAACTGCTCGAACAGCTGCCATCGCAGGCATGGATGCTTTCAAATATCAGCCAGGATCTCCCCAATACCGTTTCTTGGTAACAGTGCTTACTAGTAATGGACAAACAAGGCTTCATGACGCACTTGTGATATTTTTGACTCCTCTAGGTGGCACTCTTGGTTCAAAGAAGCAGTTGATCACATCTCCACTTCAATAGTTGAATTTTTAAACCAAGAACACTAGCTAGCGCAGAGGTCCCCAACCGCTGGTCTTGTGTAGTATTTTGCCCAATATTTGGATCTTTTAATCAAAATCACATCAAAAGGAAAACATTAATTCTTTCAAGGCCAGAATTTAAAGCTATTGCACTCATTTTTCAAGGCTGACAGAATAGCTGACTATGTTTACAGTAATGATTTCCATTCCTTCGAGAATTGCATGTAGGTAATATCTATGTTATATGTGTGGAAACACTGCCATCAAATGGTCACAGTTATCACTACAGTGCTCAATTAGCTTATATTAGGTAAGCATTAGTCAAGGGTATCAGCTACCCTCCATAAAAAAAAAGGTATGACGAAAATTTTATTATTTATTTTTGTTATTACTAATTTAAAAGACACAAATTCTTGTCCGTGACACTGAAAGAGATGAAAGACACCAGGGAGCTGAAATTTCACCCAAATGGTGTCAACATGGCAACTTCAACATGACACAATCAATTAGTAATCACACTTAGATACCGCAAGAATGACGTGGAAGAAAATGACCCAAAAATGGTCCAAACGTAAGCGCCTTAGTTATAATGCTATAATTAGAAGGAAATACTCTACTGATAATTTGGGTTAGTGCAATGGTGATGACATTGTTTCACGTGTTAATAGCAGGTGGGGTGGTTGCAAAGCGACAACAGACGAATGAGAGAATAGGGGAGTTAATGATGTTTAGCAATGCGGGGGAGTAAAGGGGAGGGAAAGTTCGATGGGCGGGGCTTGCGTAAAAAGATGCCCGCCTGCCTCGCGAACCTCTGGGACAGCCGACGTGTCATCAACTATCATGGTTAGTGTCGACAACAATGTTGAGGAATGGACAGAAACATCAAGAGGACATGGGGGGGAGGGGGGGAGGGGGAGGGGCACTGTTTACATTTGTTTCAAATATCATACGTAGCAGTGAAAAACAGAAGGCAGCTTATTCATGACGTTGTCATCAGGCAGTGAGGCAATAATTGGTGGGACATACCGCTCTGGGCCACTGCTGTCTGGGACTGATACACTGGCATTGTACTGCATGGAGGTGGAGGTGGTTGGACAGCATTGGGCGGGGGCGGGGGGATCGATCACATGTTAGGGGCACGGGTTATGGGCAAGGTCGACCAGGGGGTGGCAGGTGGGCGGGCGGGCGTTCAAGGGTTGGGTTGGGCCAACGCAGGAGGGGCATGTCGGTCCAGTACATGGGCAACGGGCAGAAGGTGGCCAAAACATTCTCCCAAGAAATAATAAAAATAATTTAAGACAAAACAAAAAAAAAAGGACAAGGGGGGGAAAGAGGGGGAGGGGAGAAGGAATACATCTTTAATCAAATGCACGCTGAAATTGTCTTTTTTTTTTTGGCAAAATGTGAGAGAAACAGAAAGCGTGGCCTGGTCAAAACAGATTGTCTGAGACGACCACAACGTATCCCATCTCATGCGTCATATTAAGAAGGTAAATGGCGAATCAATAAAACATGAGGGCGACCTGATTTGGGATGTTAAAATCTCTAGTATTACACGTAGGGATCAACTGCGTGGATTTCAGCTATCGACTCAACTAGTTTGGAATCTTAAAAAAAAAAAAAAAAGGAGTGATCAAATGGCACAAAAAGATTTTAGACCGCAAAAAAAAAAAAAAAAATATACAAATATATATTATACAAATATTATATATATATATATATATATATATATACACAAAAAAATTGTAAGATATACAAAAAAAAATATATATATATATTAATATAGAATACAAAAATAACTTTTAAAGAGCAAATTACAATTTTGAGGAAAAAAAAAGTTTAAATTCATTACAGGGCGCTATTTGGAATCAGCAAAATCGTCGTCAATTAATCGATTTCTTTGTTGTTTCTCCGTGTGTTGCTGCACCATTTGTGTTAAAAATAAAGCTTATGGTAAAAGGGCTTGATACCTTTGATGGTACATTTTCATTAGGAATGGCAACAAACTTGTTTTTTTTTAAGAATTGTTCATCTGCCAAATGGCAGATCATCATATTTGAAAATCATATTAAAAAAAAAAAAAAAAATATATATATATATATATATATATATATATATATATATATATATATATATATATATATAATTCGCCCATCTCTACATTTAAACAAACTTATTCAATAAAACAAAAACACTGTGTAAATGCACCGATCAGGACTCGCTGTTTTGATACTTCATAAATCAATCCTTGAACATTCCACGCATGTACTCACGTCAGTGCGCAGAGCTTTTATGTTCTTGCCGCCTTTTCCGATAACAGCGCCGGCGTTCTGTGAAGGAGCAAACAAAGAATGGGCGGGGGGTGGGGGGATCATTCTCAGAAAACTGCAAGAAAAACAAACAAAAGTGACAGGTGGCCTCCTCACTTTGCTCTGGAGCAGCACGCGGAGCTCAATCATCTCGTCGGTGTTGCGCGATCGCTTGAAGGCGTGTTCCTCGTCCATGTCCTCTGCCGGACGCTTACCTGTCGAGGAAGACATTTACATTTGAAAATAAATCATGAATACGTCTATTGTACCACTAAGATTCAGCCAAAGTAAATGAGTCCTATTTTTGACATCTTCAAATTTACTTAGGCGCTTATTCTTTCATTCAAAGGAAAACAACAAATCCTAACTTCAAAGAAACTCCTAAACTGAGTCGATCCTAAATAAAAGTAGTGATGTAGCGCCTTTCAGTAGCGGGGTACGAGCATGTTAGGCTAACATACAGAATGTGAGGAGCACCGGGTTTCCACTATGCATCAATTGGCAGCCATGCAGAGACTGGAAACCACTCAGATGCACCATGTTCCCTTCCTGGATTAAAAAAAAAATGTGCCTGGGAGCCACAGAACAGCAGTATTCCTCAACCATCTGCTATGTAGCACCAGCCAGGAATGGTTTATTTTTCTTTTACCTCAAGTGAGCCACTGCAGCTACATGCTTTAAAACGGCGTGTATACTAAAAATATCGTGTCTAAAAATGAACCCTTCTGATGTATTTGCATGTAATACATTAAAATATTGTTTAAATATTACACACAAACAAAATCCCGGATCTCACGAAACCAACTTCAGAGAAATTCACTGATCTGCAAATTATTTACGCATTGATAACATTATATTAATTGCCTGCCCAGTAAAAATAGCGCATTGAAATCTACAGCAGACAATATGTCAATACAATAGCACATATTCACTGCTTAACTTAACAGCCATTGAATCCATCTGAAATCAAAAATACTGCATGTATGCTGTGCATAAAAAGACCGATTTTACCATTGGTATCGGTGGTGCCAAATGTGAGATCATCGTCCTGCTGATCAAGTTGCACCTCCATTGTATTTCACACCTGCATCGCAGTACAAAAAGACAATGTTAGCCAAATATAAAGCGCAAGTCAATTTCCCTAAATTATGTACCGGAAGAATATTTATTCTGTTTATGCCAACAAGGTACAAATTTTGGCAGAACACTAAATCTTACTCAAGACAGTATAGTGGTATTGTATAAAGTGAATTAAAAGATGGAAAACAAATGAAGCAAATGATGTAGTTTATTAAACAAGACATACATACAAAAACAAAGAACTTTAGCGAGGCTCTGCTGTTGGCCACAACTCACACCCACGGTCTCGCAATAAACCGGAATCCATTTTATGACGTAACTCCTAAGCCACGCCTATTCAAAAAAACCGACAATACAACGCAAACATCATAATTCTTACAAGGAATTAGACTTTAATAATGTTATTTTATGTCTTGCCTTTGATATACTGTACTTGATTTTAAACAAAACCGAGTATTTTTTCTTTATTAAACGCAAACAAAATGTGGTGCCCCGCCCCTCCCGAAACCAACGCTCACTTGTAGAGTCAAAACAAGCGCAACCCTTAACAATACATCCGAGTTCTACAAAAAAGACGGACGCGGGTCTCAAAAAACGCCGTTAACGAACGGATCAAAAGCATTAGATACGCCCCGAGTCGCCGTGGAAATACGCTTATCTTGCATAGCGGCTAAATTAACGTGACTTTGTGATGCTAACCGCTAAGCTAAGTGCTCGCGAGGCGTGTCCGTCTCGACTAGACGGCGTAACACGTTGCGGCGTAGCAACAAAACGTGCACATTCGCGAAATTCATACACCTTTGGAAGTATCTACAAGCACAATTAAAACCCTCAAAAATATATTTTAAAAAAACGTTAATACTTGCGAACAACCGCTGTCTGCCACGCTATTCTGTTGCCTTTGAAAGAATGCACGATTTTTTTCCAGCATGGAGGCGAAGCGAAAGAGTGGTTTGAATGTGAATTCACACAAGTCAGCGCAGTTGGGCGGGGAGCATAAAGCCCGAGTTTACCACCGCCCTTCCCGGACCAAGCGGTGATTAGAACAAACTGTTTTTGTGTCACCTATAATAACTCCCGTGTTTAGAATAAAAGCGACAAGTATTTTTATTTTTTTCAACACGAGAAGTGTGCAAGTTTAATTTGAACTTTAGTGTTGAGAGAAAGGGTATTTTTGCGTGTAAAATTACACACTGTGACCACTTCATTGTGTATTATTATTTTTTTATAGCAATCTCAGATTAACTGTGTGGCGATAAACTAGTAAATAGAAAATGGATGGGTGAAAATACAAAATGGCAACACTTGCAAGGATCTCTTAAGGAGGTCACTGTTAAGCCACGCCCCTTAAAGGCACACGTTCACAGTTCGACCCCGATTCAAATGAATTTCCTACTCTACCTCATTGCACATCCGTCTCCATTTTGGATCCAATCAAGCAGTCTCCTCGCACCTTCACATACCAGCCTTTTGTCTCTCTTCCTTTACTCTACTCTGAGGTTACCATGGCGACAGTTTTCATTCGGTTCCTGATGTTTCTCAGGAAGGAGTGAAATGATGATAGCGTGCGGAGGAAAAAGCGGAGTGTACATATTTTCACTCGCAACCACAGCAACACTTGATATTGTTCGCTGTTTAAAAAAAAAAAAGAAAAAAATCACCATGGTGACGCTGATCCTGCCTTGTGAGTATCTGTGTCACACATCATGCATCCCCTATCTGCTATGCTCCCTTTTCATCATCCCAGCCAACAATATTTATTTTATTTTTTTGCTACACATTTTGGGGATGATTACTTTTGTTATGAGTACATTTCTTTAGACTAGTTCATTTTCATTTATACTTAATTATTTATACTAGTTAATAATCCAATTTGATTACATTTCTACAACAAATACCAAAAAGAATAACAGTGTATATCATCAAACGATTTTTACTTTTTTCTTATTACATACCCTTAATCGATGTCATTCGTATATATATTCATTTATATGCGTCTATATAAAAGTAATAATTATAACAATTTGCTAATCTATCCATCCATTTGGAGCATATTCATCCTGATGTTTAAAGTATCGCCTTTTTTCAAAGTGTTAACATTCGCCATCATAAAATGTTCATTAAGTCCACAGGCAACTTTTTTTTTTTTAAACTGAAATACTAGTGGAAAAGCAATAACTAAAAGAGTAAAAGTAGTTTCAAACCAGAAAGCGTAAAGAAAGGCGTTTGCGGTGTGACATTGCCACCTTGTGGAGTATTGTAGTAACTGATTTAATAATAATAATATGTAAATCAGCATCTGCTAGACACACAGAACAATTTTAACATGTGAAAAATGTTTGATGCAAAGTACTGCTACCTTTTGTCAGCCAGACCCCTGTCACCGCCATTTCCTGTTCTGTAGTCATCACAGTCTTGCCGCTATTGGTGCACTTCTGTTTGAAAAGTATTGTAATATGTACACGTATAATCCTTTTGCGTTTAGAGGCTTACTGAGATGATGTCGTGGCCTGGTAAATGTGAATAATTACCATTATAATCAAATTTGTAGTAGTAGAATTTTTCATGGGGGCATCTGGTCTCATGCGTCAACCGTGGACGTCACAACACGTGTGCTTATTGGCCAAGTGTATCGTGTGTAGTTGAACAACCCCATTCGAATGATGGGAAATGTGCATTTCTGGAAGAAAGGTAGAAAAAAAAAGGTGTAAGTGAAAGAAGAATGCAAAGGAGGAGGGAAAGAAGTAAAAAAATAGGTTTGAGCAGAAGGGAGGTTAGGGACGATAAGATACATAACTAAAAAGCGAGGAAGTAAAAAAAAAACAAAAAAAACCAAATAAGAAGCTAAGAAAAACTAAGTAACTACAAAAATTAAGTCAAAGAAAATAAGGAATAGGTAAAACGGTTTCTATGAAAAGAAAATCAGATCTGATGTGGTCGAAAGGAAGTCAGGGAAGAAGGCAGAAGAGCAGGTTTAAGGAATAGAAGGAAATGAGAAAGCAAGGAAGGAAGGGAGAAGCAATGAAGAGAGGAAAGAAATGAAGAAGGGGTGAAGGAAGCAGGAAGAGAAAAACGGATGAGTTGAATGAAAAGAATTATCGGTAGGAAGGAAGGAAGGCAGGCAAGCGAGAGAGAGTGGAAGGAACGAAGGGAAGGAAAGAAGTAGGCAGGAAGGAAGGGAGGAAGGATGGAAGAAAGGCAAGGGAGGGAGAGGGGAAGCCATGAAGGAAGGTAAATACGAAATGAGGAAGGAAGGAAAGAGATCAGGAAGGAGAAAAGGAGGGTGAAGGAGTGAACGAAGAAATGTAGGCGAGAAAGGAAGGAAGCAAGGAAAGAAAGAAGGAAAAAAAGGCAAAAAAAAGGCATGGAAGGAATATAAAATTCAGTTTGACGTAGATGTTTGAGGGAAAGCGAGTGAAGAAGAAATGTCTCCAACTTACCTCGAAAAGAGTATTTGAAGGAAGGCAGGAAGGAAACGATCATTTACATTTTGTCCGTCATGGAATCGAAAGGAAGGAATAAAACGCTATTAAAAAAAAAAAAACTAAATAAAATCTATCAATTTTGAGGGTGTTCACTTACTTTTAGGCTCACCCTGTAAGGGGAGGCGGTAATCGATGCAGGTAGTCGTTGTCCTCCCTGCATCACCTCGTGTGCTGGGAGGGGGGCAGCAAAGGAAGGAGGGGGGGAGGGAGGGAGGGAGGGAGGAAGGAAGGAAGGAGGGAGGGGGGTCAGTCCATCCAGCCTTCCTGCCTACCTATCGATCTCCAAACATCTGGAACACGTCATATTTGTTTTTACAAGGCAAAAAAAAAAAAGTGAAGAAGGGGGTGAGGGAGGCATGCGGGCTCCGGAGAAGTGAGACGGCACCATCATCAGCTTCATCATCATCATCATCATCTGCTGCTGCTGCTGCTGGAGCACTTGACACCTCCACCAACGGCGGTGAGCGTGTCGTGCGCGATCGCGGCTCTGCAGACACGCCAAGGCCGCTCCATGGCACCCTGATCCCCCCCCGCTCCCCCCACCACCACCACCACAACCCTCACCCCACCCCCCCTCCTCCTCATCCTCCACCTCCTCCTCCGGCAAGCCCTCCGTGCGGATCGCGATTTAATAGAGGAGAGGGGTTTAATCCCACGGAGACATTTTACATCTAAAGGGGGGGTGGGTGGGTCGAAGGGGAGAGGGAGGGGGGACAACACAAGAGGTGTGTTGTTTAGGATTTTTTTTTTTATCCTCCTGGATATTTTTTTTTTTTTTTTTGCGATGGACTGGCATGGCATGGCTTGGCTCGGATTCCTCCTGCTGGCGCTGCGTGGATTGCGGGGGCTGAGCGCCGCCTGCCCCGCCGCCTGCACCTGCACCGTGGCGCGGATCGCGTGCGTCGACGGAGCGGCGCCGAGCATCGAGGATTTCCCGCTGCTCACTCTGGACGACATGGAAAACATCACCGATATGTAAGTGCGTGTGCGCGCGCGCGCGTCTTCAACTTGACGATGATGATGAGATGTTAGAAGGATGAAGGTGATCATGTTCACCCCCCCCCCCCGAATCACCACGACCTCCTAATATCATCACATATTATTTCATCATCATCAAATCGTATTGTTTTTTTTCTACGTGTTACGAACACCGAACCGCGCGTGCGTAATGCTCGTGCACGTTTATTTGGATTTACACAACATTCCATAAAATACACACACACACATACGCGTATCCAGGCCCGGCTTTCGAGAAGCTGTCCATAAAGGGGCGTCAGTGTGAACACCCCCCCCCCCCCCCCCCCCCCCAAAAATAGGTTGTTGACAGATTGCACACATGCAGGTTAAATGTGTAGAGAGCCAAGACATACACGATCACACATGATGCAGCTGCAAAAATATACAATTTTTTTAGTTTTTTTTTTAACTCAAACATACTAGACATTTTTTTTCCACAATATTAATGAAATAAGCATTTTTTTAATGTTGCAGAAGCTGTAATGGACTATCCCCTGATTGGCTAGCACCCAGTCCTGCGTCTATTACTTTCCAAAAGTTTTTTTTGATGAATTCAAGGTTCTTAAAAGTTCGCATCAATAACAGTCTGCAGTTTTGTCCAGAACGTATGCTAAATTTCCCACCAAAAACTCAACTTGACCGGGCATATACAAAGATAATTGGGCTGTTTTCATTTGTCTATTTAGGGTGTGTATTTCTCGATTAAAGACAATTTGTTGCAGTTTGATTCGCGCGGTGAAAAACGATTCAAGGACAGTTAAAAAGTCGAACAAGTCGATTCGGCTCAACTCGGCAGGATTACGTTTCGGTCCGACGTTTCAGTTTTCTGTTATGATAAAATCTATTGTGTCTCGATATATTTAAAATTGGAACGATTCAGCTTGCTTAGATCCACTCAAATGATTTGTTGAAAAACTCTTTTACGGTTCGAACTGGTTTTCGTTAGACCCACTCGTTGTAATTTGATTCATTTATGGTTTTTAATTCGTATCATGAATGTGAGCTTTTTTGTACGGAACATAAGCTAAACTTCCCACCGAACTTTTCCAATTCAGTTCAACCTGATGTGATTTAGTTTCAATAAAGCGTAAAATGCGATACATTTTTTGTCATGATAATATTCACGGTACCGCAATATATTTCAAATTGGAAGGATTCAGTTTACTTAGATGAACTCAAAACGTCAAAAAATTATTTTGACGCTTCAAATCGTTTTTTTGTCACACCCGTATCGGTAATCTTATAAGTTTGTGCCTTATGGTAATTTTTTATTTAGTTAACTTGCTACATTTCCCATCATAAAGTGAGCTTAGCCCGGGTATATGCAATAATAATTGGACAGTTTTAGGGGAGCAAAATTATTAAAGGACAGTTCAAAAATGGAGAAATTTGGTTGGATATAATTCCGTTTCGGTTCAAAATGGTATGCTAAAGCTTAGTTCAAGAGGGTATGCTGCAATGATTTTTTTTCTTTGTGATTTTACATAATACTTATCGTATATTGGTTGATCGATTAATTTCCTACATCACCTGAGCCAGGGTGCACCTTAGACTAGTCACGAGCCAATCACAGGGCACAAATAAAACCCGCCGCAAAATCTATAATGTTTTGTTATTGTCTGTTCCCTGATAGATACATCGCGAATCAAAACAGGTTGTTTGAGCTCAACGACAACAGTCTGAGGCACTACATAAATCTCAGAAATCTGTAAGTATTGCACACGTTTTGTAGTATAAATCATGTTCGCGATAGTCTAATGCTAACACATAATGGAAAATACCACTGACATGCTAATGGTTCATTGTGGTTTTACAAGCATAGTCATAAATTCTGTTTGCTACAGAAAATGACTTGATAGTGTTATTATACCTTCTTAAAAAAAACGCAAAAATCAAATTCTGTGATTGATGAATTGAGATACGATTATTTTGAACTGTGAGCGTGGACGCGGAATGAATTCAACTCTTATCTCAAGGCGCCACAAAAACAGTATGACGATTATGCGATCAAGGCACTTTGCTGGGCTCACCTGACTGAAGCTGTAATTTCCCACAGAACAGTGACCAGGACCAGATTGACATTCATATCTCCGGATGCCTTTTACAACAATACAAGACTACAATATGTGTAAGAAGCCTTTTATCAATTTCAGGGTGATATATTATATATTTTTTCACAGTTTACAATCATTGAATTGAAAAATCCGAGTACGACCTAGTACGGCTACTACTAAAACGTTTTTGTTAGTATTCTACGGGACAGACACAAGTGGTGGTTGCTAGCTAGCTAGAGACCCTTTAATCTCATCAAATGCTTTATAGAAATGGCCTAAGAAGGAACTTTCTTTTGTTTTTTTAGGAATTTGCAAGACAACAACCTTTCCATGTTGTCATGGAGGACCTTCCAGAACTATAACGTCTCCTATTCGTAAGACTTGTCTTTCAAATGCAAGCTGTTGGGTTTGTAGCTTATCCAAGTCTAGGTTTCTCAAACTTTTTGACCCCTCAAAGAAGATAAGATTTTTCCTCAAATAATCAGAATAACTGAATATAGCAAGTTTGTGTACAAATAAACGATGATTGTTTTTTTTTTTAAGTCTACTGTTGTCCGGAAACCCTCTGGACTGCATCTGCGAGAACCTCTGGATCAAACTGAGGATCCAAGAGGAAGGCGACAACCAAGATCTGCAATGCAAGGACGATCAAGGAGATGCACAAGACTTCGCCACGTTTACTCCGCCTGATTGCGGTAATGCGAAACCGCGTTAAAATAAGCCACGTTGGCGCAAGCTTCCTGAAAGTCGGGAGAAGGATCGATCGAGGGTTTACAGTTTCCCCCCCAGGCCCCACCTCTCACTCACCTACATAAGAACGTCTCCTTGTGTCCCGCAGTGGTCCCTCAAGTAGAGGTCACCCCGACGGTGGTTACCGAAATGCAGGGCGGCGACGTCAAAGCGTTGTGCAGCGCCTCGGGCTCGCCGTCTCCCGAGATCCAGTGGAACCTGGACATGATCTTCTCGCACTACGAGGTGAGCCGGTCTAATCTGATAAACCCGCAAGATCCGATGAGGCTTCAGGTTAAATTCTGAAAGGCTGAAGTTGGGGCTAGGGTTTCATTCTCCGGGGTTTACAGCGCAGTCCTAGATGTGTCTAATTTTTCAAGCTCTGGCTTCGACCCGCCGAAATTCAACACCTCCTTCAACTACGCCGCAAATAAGAGCCATAAACGCACCTGAAACACAATGAAGGTTTTCGAGATTAAAATGAACATATCTACAAAGCTTTCGGTGGATATGCATCACGGTTTTGCTTAGTGTGTTTGGAAAACTGAGGTCAAAACAGCATAGCTACATGCTAAATAGCTTTTGTTTCGATCAATCATTAATGTTTCAATTCGGATTATTTTACGTGATTACAGTATATATTCTTTTAATCTTTCTCCCCCAGCATCAAACGTTTTTTTTTCTACAATTTGAGCAATTTTTTTCAGATTCACAATCGGCTGTAACCTGTATGAAACTGTAAATACGAAAGGAAATATTTGCAGAAAGTTCATTTAAATGGCTTTTTTCTTTCATTAATGATAAAAAGGATATCGTTTTAGGTATACTTGTACAATTTGAATAACGATTTCAATTATAGTCAACGCATCAAGTGAAATGATTTTTTTTTTGAGAATAATTGAGAAGCACTGGTTTAGATGCTCTGTTGAGTCGGTTTGACAGAGATAATGGTGCAACGAATGCAGCGCAGCAACGTAGTTGGGGTGCGAAAGAGGCTGCGTGCCTTAAAAAGTTTGAGAAAAATTGTGTTCTGTGACCTAAAATCAACAGAGCTAGCAATATGCTAAAAATTAGTTAAATAAGCTTTGTTTTATGGATACTATGTAAGGAGTTTGAAAGGGGGCGTGGCCAAAAAGGTTGCTGGGGTATGTACAACAAACTCGGTAGCGTGATTGGTATTTATTTCTCATACTTTTATTCATAAACCAAGTGGGTGGTATGAAAAGAGGTGCTGCACTAGACAGAATGCAACCTACTGACATAAATAGTCAGCAGAGCATAAAACTGGCGTAGAAATCTTCAAGTAAAAATAGTCCAGGCTAATTTGCCCTATTTAAAATGAGGCCTTGGCTTTAAAAAAAAAAAGACATAAATTCAACATAGTGATTGGCTGAAAAGGTTAGTTTTAATTTTGGGGGCGCTAGCGACGATTGGAATATGGTGAAAAGTAAACAGCACAGGTGTCCAAAATATGGCTCGGGGACCACTTGCGGCCCGCTATTCATATTATAGATGTCCTGTGGAAAATATAAAAAAAAATTACATTTTGACATGTCAATATTTCTGCGTGTTGCCCTCAGTGGAAGACGTTTGGACATTTCTGGTCTACAACTTGACCAAGTGAACTTTTAGTGTGACACAAATGCTACAATCGTCTTTTACGCGCGAGATTTAGCATTCAACCTCGCGGAAGGTCGCTATATTACGGCTGACTATCTGCTATTTTTCGGGCGGTTGTTTACAACTCCATCTTACCCTATGCGTCCAGATTGACCCGATGGAGACAGAGAGCAGGCTGACCCTCACCAACCTCTCTCCCGAGGACAACGGGCTGGTGATCACATGCACCGCCGAGAACATGGTGGGTCAGACTGAGGCCACGCTGCAGCTCAACGTCCTCTGTAAGCACACGCATTAGCGCGCTAGCATTCGGGTCTTTACGCACGTTGTTGTTTTGTTTCCAAGCGGAAGCGGCAGAAGCGCTGGTCACCATGTTCATTACTGCCTCCGTTGATCTTATTGACTCCTTGATGTGGTTTCCTGTCCATAACTCTTCCTCCTGTAAAGCCACGCCATCGTCTGCTTCCGCGTGTTTCCTTTCTCATTGTTCACCTTGGGGTTGTTTGTCGCCGTTCACCAAGAGTTACTGGTAGTTTGATGCTTGGTCAGGTATTAGGTACAGAGTTTTAAGAGATTAAGATTAAGAGTGTATTCCAACATTGTTGCAAGTACAATGAAACATTTACAAGTACGTTAGCAGATTTTAAGAGTAGATTTGAACAAATTTGTGGCTATATTCAAACATACTCGCAAATCTGCTTGACCATACTTGTAAACATGTTTGAAAGTATTTGAAAAGATGCACGCGGTTACTTTACGATCAAAAATATTAACGCCACAATGGCACTTCCTCACTTTTGTATGACATTTCTGATATTTGTATCAAAATATTTACAAGTATGTTCTACAAGGGTGTCAAAACGTTTTAGCTTTAGCATATACAGTACATATGTAAAATAACATTCTATTTGGTCCCATATATATCTCGTAGATTGTAAAGAATTATTGTCACACACACACACACACACACACACACACACACACACACACACACACACACACACACACACACACATATACCTATATACATTTATATACATATATACATTTATATATATGTGTGATCATAAATGACCAAAAAGTATGTTATTTTATATGTAACATTTTTCCTTAAATTGCATGAAATGAATAGAAACTTTCTATGATTTTTTTTCCATCCCTACATGAAATTCATATTTTATACAGAAAGCATGAATTTATAATAAATGTAGGAATAAATGAATTAATAAATCCAATCAAATACAAAAATCCAGTGGAAGGAATATGCCACAATCAAAATGTGATCATACAACTTTTCAGGGAGTACAGTGAAGTGCAAAGAAATTTAAACATTATATTTTAATTTAAACGAATATTTATGTGTACATTTGAACGGGTTTCAACGTGTTCCAAATATGTTCAAGCAGCTTTGCATGTTTGAACATATTTGTAAACATGCTCAAATGTATTTGTAAATACTTTAGAACAAGTTTGCCAGTCTAAAAGGTTGACTTCATATTAGCATCCCTCATGCTTCCATATGACAGCATTTTTTGCATTTGATCATCGAACATTTGGCATTATCTCCAGCAACCGTCAACAACATAGCCACCGTTAGCACATTTTTCACAAAACTCCCAAACCCCGCAAAACCATCGCTCCGGTTAGCATCCGCTAACGTTTGTCGCCGTACCGGTGCTAACACGGGCGTCGCTCATCTCCACACTCGACACCCCCGAAACAACATGTCCTCTCTCAGCCTCTCAATGTTGCTCCTCCCTTCCCGGTCGTTGATTGCCAACCGCCCCCGACCCCCGTGCGACCGCCCGCCCCGTCAGTCGCCCCCGTCATCCAGCAGCTACTAGAACCGGAGCGGGGCCACCACTGGTGCATCCCCTTCAGCATGACGGGCAACCCCAAGCCGGAGCTTCAGTGGTACTTTGATAACGTGACGCTAGAGGAGCAGGACTACATCCAGACTATGATCCACCAGTCCACCAAGAGCGAGTACCACGGTTGCCTGCAGCTGGACAACCCCACGCACATCCACAACGGCGTCTACCGCCTGGTGGCTAAGAACCAATACGGCCGCGACGAGAAGATGGTGGCGGCGCAGTTCATCGACCCGCCCTACGACCACACAGGTGCGCCAAAGTTTCCCGCTTTTTCGACTACTCCTGATACACTCCGTTGCTAATTTAGATTTTGTCTACCCTCCTGCTGAAGATCCTTTCTACTACTGTGAGTCAACACGCCAGCAGCATGTTTGCTTGTAGCGTATGATTGTTTTGAATTAACCGTGCTTTATTCTCCACTTCTGCTGCTGCCTGTCTTCATCTGTCCAGACACCACTGGTAGGACATTTCTTTTTTTTTGTATTGTTGTATCGTATCCATCGTGATATTATGCAATATCAAAAACACTACAAGTCAAAGTTTTTGTTATCACTTGCTGTTGACCGAAAATGACATCACAGTGCGTGACACTAAGGCCCGCCCCCTGGAAGGAGAAAACATTTAGTGCCCCCCCACTCGCTGCGGTGACTATACATAACTATTACCTAAAATTGTAACCTTTTTAACATTAACAAAATAAAAAAGCCCTATAAACCAACTTTCAACAAGTTTACTTTTTACAGAGGTTTATACAGGTTACAGCTTATTCTGAACCTGAAAAAAAAAACTTAAAGCGCATCAAAGTGCCTGAAATGAAAAAAAACATCCTTTCATAACCTGTGGCATTGTGTCCAATCATTTGATCTTTACTTCAAAGGCATTTCAATCAAAGGGTCAGTATTAAAACAAGGGAGCTGAAATTTCACCCAGATGGTGACAACATGTCACACAACAAGAAGTGTGCTATCCCTTGTCTAAAATCTGTGGATAATGTGGAAGAAAATGATTCAAAAATGTTTTTGTATTTATTTTGAGCATTATTTCCAATAACTAAATTAACTTATGGATTTGAACTGACAGTCTGAACTGATAAGACTCAATTTGTCATATACACCCCAATGAAAAAAATGGACATTGATTATGTGACTTTTAAGGACTCAAAATGAATTTGTCCTTACTTTCAGACTCGCCATTGCCTCCAATGGATGACAGCATTGCTGTAAGTGAGAAACAAGCCATGAAAACTTACACTAACTTTCCTCAATGAAGTTGTGTTAAAATGCCATCCCTTTTTATATTTACTGTATAAATGTTTTTTTTTTCCCCTACCAGGTTTACGTGGTGGTGGGCATCGCCGGCGTGGCCTTGATGGGCTGCGTTCTCATGGTGATTATACTTAAATACGGAAGGAACTCCAAGTTTGGGATTAAAGGTGATCTTCTTTTACACTTGTTAATACAAAATGTGCTCAGTCGTGTTTTCTTTATTTCGCAAGCCTTTACGTCTCCCCCAGAGTCCTCTGGCGCCCCCCTCAGGGGGTTGTACAGCAACAAAATAAAATACAATTAACCCTTGTGGGGTATTTTGTGCGATCCTTACATCAAAAGCAATTTACGCCAAAGGGAAACGTTGAAAAAAAAAACACTAGGGAGCTGAAATTTCACCCAGATGGTGACAACATGACAAATTTTAACATGGCACAACCACTTTGTTATCACACCACCAGAAGTTTGCCATCCTTTAGCTAAAATACTGCAAGAATGATGAGAAAGAGACTGACCCAAAAATGATCAAAATACCGCACAAGGGTGCAAGAAGACAGTAGGGAGCTGAACTTTCACCCAGATGGTGACAACATGCCAAATTTCAAAATGGCTTGACTACTTATGTGAGATAAGTAGTCAAGGAGTGTGCCATCCCATGGCTTTAATTCAAATTATTTAATTATGAATTGTCCATGTACGTAATTGTGTATATTTAAATGATTGTTCCCAAAAAGTATGATTGATTATTACACCAAAAAAACATTGTTTTCCTGAAACTACAGTACGAATGCATTGACATGAGTTTTTTGTGTAGTTACTTCCAATAAAATGAGCGTTTCTTTCAACACACCCATCAACCTCCTTCGCCCTCGTGTCGACAGGTTCCTCGTCGGTTATCAGCAACGACGATGACTCGGCCAGCCCCCTCCACCACGTTTCCAACGGCAACAACACGCCGTCGTCCTCCGAGATGGCGCCCGACGCCGTCATCATCGGCATGACCAAGATCCCCGTCATCGAGAACCCGCAATACTTCGGCAACTCCGGCAGCCTGCTGAAACCGGACACGTGTGAGTTCCCGCCCCATCCTGTAACGTGCTACCTTTCCAAATAAATCCATTTACGTGGAAAGGGAATGGACACCGGATGCAGGAAATTAAATCAAATATTGAAAGTGGTTTTAAAAAGGACCACATTAAGTACCACCAAAAAATAGATAAGTGATGCACTGTTATGACCATTTAAATTATGAACATTAAAATACAGTAGGATAGCAGGCTTAACCGTTCATTGAAAATGGTGGAGGTTTTATTATAAAAAAAGTATATTTACTACTTGTTATCTACTGTAACATAAATTGGAACATTAACAGTCTAATTAAATGCCCAATAACAAGGATGGAAGTTATTTTTTTTAAATAATAAATGCAATATTAATCAGACTGCTGTGTTTAGATAGTGGGGGTGTATCAAACACATTACGAAAATATTTTTTTTTCTTGACTTCACCTTTAAGGAACAAATATTTGAGCATTTAGGCCAGGGCATAACAACACAGACAACACATCAGACAATACTCAAGTAGTACATATTCTTTATGCTCTATGAAAACTTTTTTTCATGACGTTACGACATTGACTCCAGACGGCCAAGTCACAATGAATTAATATTTATTTTATTAAACTCAATTTATATGTTTTTGGTAGATTTTCCCGGGGTAGGAACAGATTGATGATGTTTCCATTCATTTGGATGGGGAAATATGATTTGAGTTTTGAAAACTATTGACATCGCAGTCACAAATTATATTTGTGTGATGCGCGGCCGGCCGCAGTCGTGCAGCACATCAAGAGACACAACATCGTGCTGAAGCGAGAGCTGGGCGAGGGCGCTTTCGGCAAGGTCTTCCTGGCCGAGTGCTACAACCTGACACCTGACCACGAAAAGATCCACGTGGCCGTCAAGGTACAGGAAGAAGTCTACAGAAAGATCGATAATCAATACGAGCCGCGTCTTTATGGATTCCTGCTCGTGTGTGCGCCGACAGACCCTGAAGGAGGCCAGCGAGAGCGGCCGTGCCGACTTCTACCGGGAGGCGGAGCTGCTCACCAACCTGCAGCACGAGCACATTGTCACCTTCTATGGCGTGTGTGTGGACAGCGACCCCCTCATCATGGTCTTTGAGTACATGAAACACGGCGACCTCAACAAGTTCCTCAGGTAATAGAACAAACTTCTTCCAGGCCTCCACAAATATCCACATTTTAGTCGGAAAAATTGTTCAAACATTTTACATTGAGGGTACAATAGCTGGGATTCCTCAAGGGTACGTTTTGGGACCCTTACAATTTCTACCATACATAGAGACATGTTAAATGTCAAGGAGGTTTGATCCAGCTCGCAAGATAATTTTATGAAGCATTAAAAATCGACTTGAACCCATCAGCCCGCTGTCAATAATCAACAGCCAAAAATATCACACAAGCGACGCCCAGATGAGGACTGTAACTTCCGAGCAGAAGTGACCACTTGCCATGCTTATGAAAAATAGCTTGCTGATCAAGTCATTGACGGAAAGTGGAAAATTATACAAGCGTTTTCTGTAGCATTAGCATTTAGCTTCATCCTGCTACTGCTCATCATCATCTGGGCCATTACCAGACGTTTGGTTTTGGTTCGTGTTGTATTATAAGCAATCAGTCTTGCATTTCTGTTGACATTTACATTATTACCAGCTCAGTAGTTAGAACACAACCCTTCCGTATTTGATATGACATCCTGACTTCTTCTTTAGGCGTTATAAACATTTTCTATCATGTGTCATGGGTGTCCTCCAGTGTCCAGAATGAGCCACTGCAGCACCATATTATTTTAAAAACAAATTGTACGGCTACATAAGGTAGTCTGATTGGGGCATTTTCCTTCCATTGAATACCTGCATCAATACTATTTATTTATTTTGTAATTTATTAATTTAAATTCATCTTTAGTTCATTTTACTATGTGTTCTATACAAAATATTTTGTGAACAAATGAAAAAAAAATAAAAAATTTCAATTAATTGCATGCAACTTAAGTAGAATATTATTGTGATATATATATATATATATATATATATATATATATATATATATATATATGAGATTGGTATGGGTGCAGTACCACCTGCCCACAGCAGAGGGCAAACTCCCAAGATGATTGACGTTAGTATTTGGGTTGCAGTAATAGATCGTTTCTAATTCAAGTTCTTCCTGCGCCGTTTTAGTTGTTGGCACATTCCCAGTTTTTCTTGGTTGTTGATTCCCTCTTGAGTTTTTAATCCTAACTTACCCACCAACGCTTTTTGTCCCGTCCCATGCAGGTCCCACGGTCCGGATGCGGTCTTGATGGCGGACGGCCAGCACAGCATCCTGGTGGAGCTGACGCAGTCCCAGATGTTGCACATCGCCCAGCAGATCGCGGCCGGCATGGTCTACTTGGCGTCGCAGCATTTCGTCCACAGAGACCTGGCCACCAGGAACTGCCTGGTGGGCGAGAACCTCCTGGTCAAGATCGGAGACTTTGGCATGTCCAGAGACGTCTACAGCACCGACTACTACAGAGTCAGTGCATTTATATTCTCCGTGTTCATTTTCATTTTGGATGCCATTTATATGCAAATGACATGATCTGCATACATGGATTAGTCTCTATGGTAATGAGGTCCAAGAGAGCAAAAATTGAGCAGATTCCTTTTTTTCCCCTTTATTATAAAGATGTCTTCACAGAGAGTTAAAGGGGGGACTGATTATCCTCTGTGACTGTAGGGCCATGAAGGGATTACGCTTCCTTTGGATCGGCTTCCACCATATTGCTAAGACACAATTCGATCAAACGTACAGTGAATCTGCCCATAGATGCACATTAATCTGTTATTCATTGAAAAATTTGCCTTTTCGATTTTTTGGGGTGCTTCCAGATGATGTGGTTGTGTTTGTACCGTTTTTCACCTGCTGGCTTGCGGGGTCTTGTGGCAGGTGGGCGGCCACACGATGCTGCCCATCCGCTGGATGCCCCCCGAGAGCATCATGTACCGACGCTTCACCACCGAGAGCGACGTGTGGAGCCTGGGCGTGGTCCTCTGGGAGATCTTCACCTACGGCAAGCAGCCCTGGTACCAGCTCTCCAACAATGAGGTCAGTCCCGACGTTCTTCAGTAGCCAACTAAGAAACAGAAGAATAAATGTGATCATGCTCTTTGGAGGACATGATGCATTTGCGTGTCTGAACCAATAGGTACGGCAAATTTAATATGTTGGATACTTCTGGGAGATGATTGGATGAAGCTACACCAATGGAAAGCAAGTTAGGACATTTAAGGCGCCTTCCGTATCTTTTACCGATCTTACAAGTTGGCTCTCAAAAAGTGACCTCACAAAGGCAAACAAAAACAAAAACACAAATGTTTGCGCATTCTAGTCAAACAAACTGATTTTGTATGTTATTATTATTATTTTGATTTTTTTTTCCAACTTCAAGACATAGGTACAGTATACGATATTTTACTGGAGCGTAAAATAGATCTGCGCTCAACGTGATCATCTGCAGCAAGTTATAGCCAAGCGAGGCATGTCTGCACAAATTGACATGATGAGTCAGGTGTGTCTTGACCTACCCACTGGAGGCTCCGCCCACCCAGAGACAGTTAACCCCTAAGGTTCGATTAAACTCAGATTAAGAACCACTGTTTAAGATGAGTTTGAATGTTTCCCCCCCCCCAAAGTTTAGGGTGCCTCACAGTGGACATTTATGGAAGCGCAATGCAGTTCGGCGACACGGTATCACTAGTGCTTGCAGAGTGTACTCAAAAAGCCTCTGAAAATCAATTAGATGGCAATGACTGTTTTGTTGGCATGCGTGGAGGATAAAAACTTTTTAAAATAGCTTAGAACAAGAAGAATGTATTTAGTCGGTACACTATTCTTAATATATCAAACATTCAACATTTTGTTCGAAAATAAAACAGATTGTTTTGTCATATGACATCTCGCAATACTGGATTCACAACGAAGTAAATGTTGACGGCAGGTGATCGAGTGCATCACGCAGGGCCGAGTGCTCCAGCGGCCGCGCACCTGCCCCAAGGAGGTTTACGACCTGATGCTGGGCTGCTGGCAGAGGGAACCCTACACGAGGCTCAACATCAAGGAGATCCACGCCATGCTCCACAGCCTGGCCAAGGCGTCCCCCGTCTACTTGGACATACTGGGCTGAGGTGATGGCGACTACGCTCTGCTGTACAGTGCGTGTGTGTGCGCGCGCGTGTGCGTGTGAGGTGCGCAGCCGTGTACAGTTAGCAGGCGAGTAAATGTCCCCCGTAAATGTTAACTGTTGTCAGTGCGTTGAGAAAAAGCCTTAAATTCGGGACTCATATTTGCTTTAAGTTTCCCCCACCGCGCGTGCAGTAGCAGGCAGGTGTCAACAGGGGGAGCCGCGATGCATTCTGGGTCATGTGACGAAACGAGCAAGTGTGAGCAAAGGCAAACTCACACGTTGAGGGATTGATCTTTCTCATCTTTTTTAAACGATTCTACTACAATATGAACAATGCATTTTCATGTAAATCCAACGCAAATTTAGAAACATAGTACTTTAAGACTTGTTTTTAAACAAAGTACAATTCCAAAGCTTTGAAAAATATTTTGACTGTCTACACAGGCATGTGGTGAAATATGACAAATACTGTATATTTAAAATGAACCCCTTCGAGACATTTTTTTCTTCGTATTGCCGATAATTGATTAGATATTTATGACCCCTTTTTTGTTCATATTTCAAAAATGATCATCCGTGATTGTAGTTCTTCTAAAATCCAACCCATACACATTATATGATTCTTGAATATTATTTACTTATGATTCTAATCATATATATTTGAAAAAAAAATATCGCATCATATTTGATTGGGTAAAATAAAGTTCAGTCACTTTGAGATAAATGTTTTCATTTGAGGGCCACATACAAAAAAAAATGGAAATACTTGAGAGCAATGTATCTTTTTTGTTTTACTTTGACTTCTTAAACAGGGTAAAAATCAATAACAAACCAAGCAATTACACATCATCTATGTAATGTAGTTATTTAAAAAAAAAAGCAACTAAATCCAGGCTTTCTGTTAAAGTTGGAGAGGTATTTATTTTATTTTCTTCGAACGGCATATACAACTAAACGTTTTTATTACCTTTTTTAAATAGTATTGTGGGCCATGTCAAAATGTAGTTTTAGCATAGTCTGCGGGCCGCAAAAATGTGGATTGTGGGCCGCAAATGGCCCCCGGGCCGTAGTTTAGACACTAATGACGCAGACCATGAAAATTATACAAAGAATACAAGATATTATACCAATGCATGAATGTATGTATATAATAGGTATTTCAAAACTGGAGAAATTGAACAAAGCGACTGATTTTTTTGTTGTTAACTCCTGTTTAGTGGGCTGAACATATTTGATGAAGTTTAAATGGATCCCACATACCACGAATGAAATATTATCATTATAAATCCGAAATAGTTACCAAAGTAAAAACAATGTTTTGTCATTCCACGCTGTTTTGAAGGGAGGTCTAAATAATGTATTTCAATGGATGACCACTGAGGAAAAAAATATCCTAAAAGGGCCAAGTAATTTTCTTTTTTACTTTAACTTATTAAACACAGCAAAAAAAAAAGTAATTACACCTTATCTACATAATGTACTTATTAAAAAAAAAAATCGACATCAAAGTAAATTTTGATTTTTTTTGCACTTTTTGAGTGGCTTTGCGTATATTTTTAGCATATGCCGCAGGGCTGCAAAATGGTGGCTGGCGGGCCGCAAATGGCCCCCGGGCCGTACTTTGGACACCTCTGCTAAACCCTCCACTTGAGCAAAGAGACTACTGCATTTATTAGCGTTCGATCCCACCCTCAGCCTCCTGTTACCCGTCGATGATGTCATACTTTATGTAAATACCTTTCCACAGACCGGCCATAAACATATCCGACGACCGTGTGGTGTTTTCAATGTTGTCGGGAGTGCTTCGAGCAATTGTATTATTCCATGTACTTAAAAAGCACACAGATGTTGAGATATTGAGCTGTGCCTCTCACCCTCCCCACCCCTGAAAAAAAAAAAAAAAAAAAGAGCACAGCTTGTTTTATATTTTTACAGATTTTTTTTTTTAAATCCACCAGCAGCGTCGTCATTTTTGGGGGTGGAGCTACATGGTCACGGTGTTGAGAACAAAAGTTCTAATCGGAAAAAAAAATAAAATAAAGAATAACAATTGAAAAATAAAGAGATTCTCATTTTGGTCGCTGTTTACGAAATTTAGAAAATTCATACAAAGCCATCGTGTTCGATTTTGTTCGCGATTCCGATTACGTCGACTCTCGCTCGAGGGGGCGGGGATTCATGAAGAACTCACGATACGGTATTGCTAACCGTATCGCAAGAATATGATTGTCACGGTACGGGTTTACGATACTTTACCACTAATATCATTGAGATAATTGCGATATCGGTACGTCGTAATATTCCGATATTTTGAAGATTGATCATGCTGTAACGAATGCCGAAAGGATTTTAAAAATCTTAGCAGTTGAAAATATTTGAATGAATTTTCTTGGGATGTGACCATTCAAAAAATGTCAACGCTAAAAAAAAAAAAAAAAAAAAAAAAAACGTTCATAGTTTCGCTACCATATTGCGAACTTTTGTCCAACTCAAAGCTGTTTTCAAGTATAACAAAAACATAACGTCACAGGACTAAGTCACATTTTTTGTTAGTTTTTTTTTCGAGTAAGAAAAATATCGCCTTTGTTGTTAATGGCGTGTCCGCTGTAGATAAAGCAGCCGCTGTACAGTTGGGATAATTGCGTATACGACTCGTAGGCTACGTTATTAACTAGCTAGTATACTTCAGCAGGTTTCATGCGTTCTGGGCCACTGGCAATACACACTTCATGTGGTGTAAATAAATACCATTTGGATTTTCTTTGTGCTCGTGGGAAAAATAATCCAGGTGAGAATACAATCGTTTTCAGTTATTTTTCAGCATACTTTTGGAGGCGCGGAGAAATTTGTTTTAATAAATGACGTTTAAAAAAAAAAAAAAAAAAAAAAAAGGCCTCTGACTGACTGTAGCCTCTGGGGAATCCTTTTTCAGATGAATAACTGTGACTTTGCATCATGAATAGTATATTATTTTGAATGTAATCCAGAAGGCCGGGGACCTCTTTTGAATGTAATCTATCATGTGGGATTGGAGGGCGCTGGGGATGATAATTGTTTTTTGTAAATATGTGGTAAAAGGGACAAAAACGACATTTTCATTCATGCGCAAATTCATTTTACTTATCGTGCAAATACGACAGCGTGTCTGAGATGACGCGTGTGCGAGACGGCGTACACTCGGACGCAAGGCTGTGCGTGTGGCGGATTTAACCTTGCTTTAACCAATCAATCAATCAATCAATGCTTTGTGCATCATGTGAGTAGCTTAACAACAATTAATGGAGATGTTCCTTGTGATACTGTGCATTTAATAAAGGTGGTATGTCTTACACTATATGCGCATGACTCATGTTTACGTGGCTTCCGCTAACTCGAGGTCTTGAGACACAAAAGTTTGGAAGTACACTGCAAAAAGTGCTGGACCAAAAACAAGGAGAAAAAAAAATATGGCAAATTTTCAGCCAATTTTTTTTTTAATATTTTTTTTCTTGTGTTCCAAAACCTAATGAGGACTTTTTTTTTTCTAATATTTTAAGAAAACTCTGAGTGAAAAAAAATAACATTTGCTCACTTTGAGCAAATAGTTTTCAATACATAGTAAAATTTAAGAAAATAATTCTCATTCAAATGGTAAAGGGACTTAAAAATTACACGCTTAAAAATCTTCAATAAATGTTACAAAATAAAGCTTAAAACAAGCATTTGAGACTAGATTGAAGCAAATTATCGTAATTTACACTAAAATGAAAGCAATATTTTTTCTAATATTTTAAGAAAACTGAAAAAAATAACATTTGCTCACTTTGAGCAAATAGTTTTCAATACATAGTAAAATTTAAGAAAATAATTCTCATTCAAATGGTAAAGGGACTTAAAAATTACACGCTTAAAAATCTTCAATAAATGTTACAAAATAAAGCTTAAAACAAGCATTTGAGACTAGATTGAAGCAAATTATCATAATTTACACTAAAATGAAAGCAATATTTTTTCATATATTTAAAAATTCAAGCCAGTTTTGCTAGATCCAAGCAGACTTTTCTTAGAGGCATTTTCTTAGACAAAAATTAGATTTTTTTTTGTTAAAAATTATACCCATGCAAAGCTTTTAAAACAAGCCGACCTAACATATATAATTAATTTATTAAATACAATGACTAATATTATAGTTGCATTGCAGTTCTAAACTAAACCATTCTGTTCATATGAGATTTTGTTATCACACAAATTAAGAAATTGAAGATGGTTCAAAATTATCTTTTCATCTTGTTTTGAGGAAAAATAAATAAAAACACTTTAAGCATAGAAATCTTCGAAAAAAATGCTACGTTTAATATCTTAAAATAACTATTCTTAAAATTGTTTTTGATACACAAATTATTTTTCCTTTTTGAACAATAAGAATACATTTCTTGTTATAAACTTTTTAACTTTAGATTTGACAATTTTGACTGCATTCCATCTGCGTACTATCAACTAACGTTGAAAACGCAAAAAAACAAAACAAAAAAAAAACCTGACCACTTGTGACAAAAAAAAAAATATCGTAACATCAAAGGCATTCTATGACCGCCGTTTTGTTTCTATATATAGCTAGCGACGAGTGACAAAAACAAATGCCAAATACATACATGGCAATTCTTATGACTTGACGTGTGTGAGGGTGTTTCTCACCTTGCTGGTTTCGAATACCGGATGTCTTCCAAGGTCGTCCTCATTTTCACCAACAGCTGCTTCGAGTTAACACTCATCTGTTCCTTCAGAAATCACGTGGTGATTCGGGTATTTTTTTTTCTTCTTTGGTTTAAAAAGAGCCCACATTTTAAGTCTCAAAAATGTAATTTACTCAGAACTCAGGATACATTTAATGAGGTCTTTCTGATTATTTTGTGTCTTCTCATAATTATTTTTTAAAAACATCTTCAATTTTAACGTGAAAAGGAATGGTGGAATTATATTCATCTCAGGGGGCGGCCATTTTGTCATTGACTGTCGCCTAAAAATGACCTCACAGTTGCCCAGTTAACAACCAATCACAGCTCACCTGTTCTCAAAATTAGGTCGCGTGTTGTTTACAAACTGAGCTATCGCCGTTACTTTATGCTGCATTTGGGGAATGCATTAAATTGGATTTTTCCGCCTTCCATCTCAATAAAGTGCAATTAAACGTCCCTTTGAAGACAAAGTAAATGTCAAAACATAATTTAAAAGATTACCAACATATATTTATCTTTACAATCATGTTATTCAAAATAACATGCAACACAATATCTCGTTACTGTCCTGCATGAAGTTTATATAAATAAGTGAACGTATGTAATAAAGTATGTTGGAGATCAAAATTAGTTGAACTAGAAAAGCACTTTATTAGAATCAGCCATCTTTGTTATTCACATTTGCACTGAACGTTTTGAGGTCAGAACTGGGACAATCCAAGTGGGACAAATTCCAACTTCCCACCTTCCTCGAATGCAGCATTAGCCCTGTGCAACTGTGATGTCATTTAGTCATAGCAAGCGGCAGAATTCACTCCCTGATTTGAAATTAAGATTCTTCTTGTACTTGCTATGGAATCATTAACATCACAATTTCCTTTTAATTTTTAGACATTTCCAGAAGTCATTACACGTAACTTCCCCCCTACACTGTTGGTAGTATTACGGTCTTTCCTTTTAATTTATAAACCTTTTCCACTGCTTTTGTTTCCAACAATACTCATATTTCAAGCTATAAAAAGGTGCAAAGTGGTCAGGGCCTCTTGGCTTCACCAAAAGCTGTGCAGTTTGGATTTATTGTACTCTAAATGTACATTTTTTTTAAGTAAAAAGAAGAAACGTCTGCCCATGTCTTTGAACCATTATTAAAGCCACAAAATTCAATATACATCTTGTTGTATTGTACATAGGAGGGTCAACGTAGAAGAAGGCGCAAAGGCGGCGAGATTCGTCAAGGCTCCGAAACAAACATGAATAAATACAAAGTGCTAGCCTTAGCAGGAGAAAAAAAAAAAAAAAAAAGTCTCCTTTGGGGGAAAAAAAAGAAAAGAAAATGCAAACAAATCCCAGAAAACCAAAAACAAGTGGACACAAACACCCTATGGATTATTATACATGGTGTCTACTCACTAAACAATTTTTGTGACTTATCCTTCTGATGTGCGTATTCAGACGTGGCTTTTCTTCATGAAGCAAAAAAAAAAAAAAAAAAAAAGGAAAAAAAAAACGTGAGAAGCACGATCTGGATTTTTAGAGGCATCCGAGGAAAGCTAACCAAGAGTTAGCGTGTCAGCTTTGGGATCTTTTTTTGTTTGTTTTGTTTTTGAGTCTTTTTGTATGATTAAAAGTCATGCATGCTGCAAAGAACCGCATGCAGTAGTTATTACGGTAACCCATCCAAGCACTTTTTTTTTTTTATTGATAATAGTCAGAAACACACACAGCAGCTTGGGCAGAGGGGGCCCCACGTCCTCTTGGTCTGTGAAGGGGGGGGGGGGGGGGGGGTATTTATAGGTGCGGATGACGGGGTGATGTCTATTGGGTAGTGAGGTTTGGAGCTGCATCGGTCGGTGGCAGTCAAGCATTTTTATCATGGGGCACTGGGGGGACTGAATGATTATCACCTTCATATATTTTTCATATATGTATATATAATCTATATATATTTATTGATTTCGATATATCTGTATGCTCGCTTACTCACGCCGTTGCTATGTTGAGCCCCACTTCATCTGGTTTAGTTTGACGGAGCCCCCGACGTGACATGGGCCTTTTGGGGGGGGGGGGGGGGGGGGGGGGGTGTACATAAATTGTGGCTATAATATAGACATAACGTGCAAACAAAATGCTAATTTACTGAGGGTGAGATTAAACGGTAAAGGATGATGTAATCACTATTTGCAGCAGGGCTTGGTCCCTACCTAGAAAAGTTAATTTGGGCATATTTGTGTATCGAAATCGTAGCCCCCGTTGCACTAGCCAAGAAGCCAGCTCCAAGATCAGTATTTATTCATTTATATATTGGCAACAATTGAGTTTTTGCGTGGATGCTACGCCTATTTTGGGGCCACAATTAGTGTTTTGCGCACCGGAAACGGAGCATTTTGTACACACGTTATAGCTGTATTAAATTCTTGTCCCTCATGTCATGTACGCTGCTCCTTGAGAGTTTTGCCTACATGTAAAAACACACACACGCACACACAAAAAATAAAATAAAAAAAATGGCCTGACTACAGTGCACCCCCCCTCTCCCAGGAAAAAAAAAAAAAAAAAGTATGGGATGAGGGACTTTTTGAGAGAGAGGGAGGGAGGGAGGGGCATCCATCACTGACAGTTGCAGCAGGTGGGACAGAGTCTGCACACGGCCTGGACATCAAAGAGGCGGCGGCGGAGGCTCCTTGGCGGCCGAGGCTCTCTCGCGGAGCTGCAGGTGCTCCAGCGCCACGTCCAGGGGCATGACGTCCACGCAGCCCATGGCGCCAAAGTCGGCGAAGTCCCGCCGCTCGTCCTCGTCCGACGACGAGCTCTCGTCGCGCATGAGCGTGGACAGCAGTAACTCCTGCACAAACAGGCTGCGGTCGGCGCGCTCGCCCTCCGCCAGCTGACGCTCCGCCTCCGACATCTTGGGCTCGTTCAGCCTGCGCGCCGGACACGGAACGACACTCACAATGTGATGGAGCGCAAACTACATTGCTTAAAAATACCGGTGACGTTATTAAAATGATCACATTTTCAAAACGCGTTTTTTGGAGCTCAATACGATGGTACAATAACCATGAGCAAAAACAGTGTCACTGTATTACTTTTTCTTCCCCCCGTTGAACACAAGCCATCACGATCTTTATTTTTAAACTAAACATTGGATATTTGTCGCATTAGGAAATGTATACCGTGTTTCGTACAAATGGATGAACAAATACATGAACATTCTTCTTGTTTTTTCATTGTTCTTATGACCGGTAGGCTATTTTGAAGACAGCGAACTCCTCCTTAGCTTAAGCCTTTATGCATGCCAAGGAGGTTAAAAAAAACAAACAAAAAACGATCACCATGCTTGCCATCTAAATATCGAACAAACTCTGCAAGCACTAATGATACCGCATCACCAAACTGCACCACGCTTCAATGAATGTCCACTGCGAGGCGCAAAATACCTTGAAACGAATCCTCTCAAATAATGTTTTCAAAATAACTTTGAATGTTATCACTTGTAACCCTAAAAGCATGCATGTCCAAACCTGGTCCTCGAGAGCCGCTATCCTGCGTGTTTTTGAGGCTTCTGTCCTCCCAACACACCTGACTCAAATGATAAGCTCACTGGCAAGCTCAGTAGAAGCCTGTTAACCGTCCTGATCATTTGAATCATCTGTTTTGGATGAGGGAACCATCAAAAACATGCAGGACAGCGGCCTTCGAGGACCCACGCCTGCAGAAAGCAAGTTTGTTTGGCTATCACGAGCTGGCATAACTGGCACCCCAAGTAAAAACAAGCACCACCTACCGCGCTAATAGAAACTGGGAATTGTGGGACGAGGACGAGGGGTTGCTTTCGGCCGGGGCGCCCGTGTTGGTGGCGGCGGCCGCACTGGGCGGCGGGATGGCGGCGGCGGTCGAACCGGCGGCGTTGGTCGGGTTGTTGCCGCGCCGGGCGGCGTGGCGGCCCGACTCCACCTGCTGGCGCGCCGCCTGCGCCTGCTGCCGCTCGAGCTGCAGCTGCATCTGGAGCTGCTGCAGCTGCGAGGCCGACGGCCCCGACGAGTTGATCTGGCCGCCCGCCGCGCGCCGCACGCCCGACAGCTGCGACAACAACTCTGACGGGAAACAAACAGGAACAGGGTTGGAGTTTTTTTTTTTTTTTAAATTGCATTCACATTGTCAATTTTAACTTTTAAAAGAAGTAAATTTGCTAATTGTGACAGCTGATGGGTTATTTTTAAACTCGCTGTTCAGCAATAGCGATAAGCCCCAAAAACCTGATCGTGTAAAGTCCGAAATTAAAGCATGAATATTTTCAAACTGTGAGGAAAAAAAAAAAAAGAAAAGAACTTAAAATATTGTTATTAATAGTCACAAAATATGTAGCAATGTTGTAAGAACTGGGAATTTTTTTTTCCAGAGAAATTTGCATTGTGAGGCAAAGTGGATGACATTGTATTTAATTTTAAAAAAAGTAACTATATTAGGTTGATCGGTTAAGGGTTATTTTCAAACTCGCTGATTAGCGTTGGGCCACAAAAACCTGATTGCGTCAAGGCTGAAATTGACAACTAAATAATGTCAAAGTTTAGAAAAAAAAAAGAAATAAATTAAGACAACATGTTACAATGGTGTAAGTATGTCAGATTTTTTTTTCAGAGAATCTTGCATTGTGGGGTTAAGAAAAAATAATTTCATAAGAATATGGTCACATTTCAAAGAAATTAGGAGTGTTTAGTGGAAACTTTTTCACCCTTCAAAATAATCCTCCGGATCTTTTTAACAATCATTTGGAAAAAAAAAATGTTGCAGTGTTAAATGTCTTAAGGCGCTCCCGCTCTAATAGTGGGGCAGGGGGAATCAAAAGGTTTTCTTTGCAAAAAAAAAAAAAGGTTGAGAAGCACTGTCCTAAAGCAAGCTAGTGGAGGAAAAAAAAAAAAAAAAAAGCTTCGGGGAAGCTTATTGGCAGTAGCGGGAGGTTGCGAAGATGGCGGCCTCACCTGCGATGGGGTCCATGGCCTCCCTGTTGCTGGGCGTGTAGGTAGTGCTCTGTGACGACGACGTGGAGGAGGACAAGCCGCCGGTGGAGCCGCCGGTAAAGTGCATGTTGGTGCGTCGCGCTCGAGTGCCGCCCAGTCCCCGTCCGGGGTGGAACATCCGCCGAACGTGCCGGACGCTGCTGGACTCGTCGTGAGGACGGGCGGGTTAAGGTTTAAATAGCGGCGCCGGAGAGCCGGACGCCGGTCACATGTGCATTTTTGGGTCTTCTAAAGAACAGTCTCTTTCAGCCGGTGACAAAAGGCGGCGAGGTAACTCTGTGTGGTTTCACAAAGCTCGCGATGTCATCAAAGCGCCGCGTTTGATATCAGGCAATGGAATAGCATCGTACATAGGCTCATTTTGATGTGCGTGTGGCACAGCAGTTTAGCAAATTTTTGTCAATCGTCTGCACGATTCATTATCTCTCTGATTCCCAAACACATTTCCATCAACAAGTTAAGTTTTTTTTGGACTACTGTCATGCATCTTAGGTACTTTACGCATAGCAGCAATACATCGTTGCAAGATTTTGTTTTGCTATGATGTTATGTTAGTGCAGTCTTTCTGAAATAGTGAGGCGAGTGGAACAGGCTTTGCTTTTGCGGTGTGAAGTGTAATTGCACATCTATGGCACTAGGAGGTGCATGGCGTTCACATTGCCAAACCTGGATGGAAATTATAAACTTTTTAAATTGCTATTAACATTGTTTCCCCCCTAAAATAACATTGATTAAAGTGATTTAGGGGGGGGAAAAAATCGGCACAATGTTTTATACCTTTTTCTTTAACTTATAGGTGTTTTAAGATATTAGGGCTGCTGTGTTGATGATCCAGCTTAATTTACGTTAATTATTATTAATTGATATCATTTATTTTTGTCTGCCTCAAGTGATTCAGTTGGTTAAGAACCATTCTATTCAAATAAGTTCAAAATACTTATCGTATTTAGAGTCACCAAAGCAACTGGGGCGGAGGCGCAAAATGCTCTCTCGTTCTTTATACCAAAAAAAAAAAAAAATAATAAAATAAAATAAACTATTGCGATGCGCTGGGGCAGTGAAAGGATATTAAATCTCTGGGTGCTCTGTGCTCAAGTGTGAGGTGGGCTGTGAAGTCATCCGTGACATGGTTGGGATCCCCCCCGGGCAAGGCGGCGCATATGGGACAGATCTGGAAGGCGAAGGCAAAAGTACGAGCTGAGAGTTGTCGTCTTTAAAAACATCTATGTTTATTTTTAATATAAAAAAGCGCCTCGAGAGGAGCAAGCATACTGACCACCTCGGTGGCTGTTTCGGGGTGCTCGGCAGTGACGTGCTCCTGCAAGGACGTCTCGGTGAAGCCCATCTTTCCGCAATAAGGACACGTGAACGCCTGGTGCTGCTCCAACGAGAAGGTGTCGCCGCCATAATATAAATCTGCAGGAGGCAAAGTGACACTTCATTCAAGATGCATGTGAGGGTTACCGCGAAGAGCGCCCACTTGAAGAAACAAATGCACTCTCTGTCACAGCGATTTTCATTTCTATGTTGGTAAACTAAATAAGCCAATGAAGCAGAGAAAGCGCAAGGACTGACCATGAATATAAAACTTGGATTTTCCAGACAAGCAATTGCATTTTAGAACAAGAACTTGAAAAGAAGTTATAAATATTCAACTTATTTCTTGCAAACATTGTTTTATATATAAATATGTCACTTGTCAACTGATCTTTTTGTAGAAAGACACATTAGTTCATGAATCTAAGCGTTTCTAGGAGAAATGTTCCGCTTCTTTACTGGATAACACGACTTTTGTTCCCCCTCTAAGAAACACTGGTAATACTTTTTTTTTTAATAAATGGCATTTTAACAAAAGTTCTTGAAAATATGACGTTAGAATGTATGACTTATTTCTAAGAAATATTAAACTTCTCAATAATATAAAAGAGAAACCTTCCACAAACATTTTTTCAAACATGCAATCTATTCTTAAAAAACGTTTTACTTTAAAATCCATGCAAGGAATAACAGCATATTTGCAGGAAAATATGCAACTTCTCTATAATGACCTTTTCTCGAGAAAATCTTTCTAAGTAATAGAAGAGTCCCCCCTCAAAATGTGCAATTAAAAAAAATCCACTTTTAGCCCTCAAAAACATATGATCTCCCCTGAAGGATACAAAACCCATTTTTCATCAATGTTATGACATATCCTTGAAAAAACCTTTCATGTACATGAGATTTTTAATTTAAAAATTATTTCTTTAAAAAAAAAAAATCACATATAATTGTTTTTTATAAAACGCAAACACAAATCATTTTTTAAAAACAAACTTTTCCTTTTGTTTTCTTCCCCAAAAATGATCTTTATTTTTATTATTTATGTTTTTCTTCAGATGAAAACCAGTACGAGTCGTCAAGCGTTGCGTAAAGGCAATTCTCTATTCTTTTAATTCAGAAATTTTACTTTGTGACCCTAAAATAGTTACCAGAGAGCGCCCCATACCAGTATCGGTTGCCCGTGTATAGGTCATTTTATATGACAGGTATTAGCTTATCTGAACTTCTCGACTGAGAAGCACACATGCTAAACATAACTAGTCCCTCATGAAGAATAAAACTGAAGAGCAAAATAATTGAATGGCTTACCATAGTCTACCCTGGTTAATATACACTGCATGGGATGCTCTGTGGTGTGCCGCGTGGTGGTGGCGCCGCTCTCGTAGCACGAGGCGCACAGGTCGTAGTCGTAGCAGATGAGACACTTGAAGCGTCGTCCCCGGAAGTTGCCCTTCAAACAAGCGTCGCAGCTCACACCTACAAGAGACAGGCAAAAAGTTACGCTATTGGAATTTGACTTAGCATCTTCAAGACCCCAAAAGTGACATTTAATCCTTCACAAAACCCAAATGTATCAAAATACAAGATTCTTACGGGTTGTGACGACCATCTTAAAACGTTTGTCCACTTGCTTTGCTGTTTTCAGCAGTAAAAACTACATATTCTCTCAAAAAAGTCATGTACAATTCCTACCTTTAAAAATACAACTACTCACTTCCTGTCAACTGAAAATGACATTACCTGTGCTTAGGTAACAACCGATCAGAGTTCAGCTGTTGGTCATGTGACATTCAAACCCTGAGGCATGGTTGGTTGTTACCTGAGCTTTCAGCACACGTTAATTTACAGTGGACATCAAAAAGGGTCAGTCAGCAAATTAATTATGGACTAAATTAGGGATGTCCAGAGCCCAACCATGTGATCAGAAATCAGGTCTAATCAAAATATTTTCAGCTGATCAGAATCGGGTTTCGGAAAACTTCAATTTCATTCATTAGATTTTTTTAAGGGGTATAAAACTACACCGGCTTTAAGACACACAACATGTCAACATAGTTCGAAGCGGCCGAAGTAAACACAGCTGGCGGGGGAATGTTTGAATCAGGGGCGTCCAAACTTTTCCTCTGAATGGTTCTTAGAATAAAAAAGTAAGACGTTTTACTTTAAACTTTTATTTTTACTTTACATGACTATAGCAAGGAATTGCATATGGCCTTTGAAATGTATTTACTGTAAAAAAAAAAACTGCTAAATCAAGACTTCGTGGTGAGTGTGAAGAAGAAAATTTAGGATTTTGTTTAACATTTCTAACTGTCTGCAATCAAACTATCACTTTTTTGAGTATCACATCAAAAGGTTATTTAAATATATGCCGCAGGCGGCTAAAATGCGGATTAGCTGACCGCAAATGTCTCCCGGGCCATAATATGGACATCACTGGTTCAAATGTTTAATCTACTTGGTTTAAACCACAGCTTTAAAAAGATAGGTATCCAATCAAGACTTTTTTTTTTAGAGCAAAATCGAAATTAGGTGACTCGAACTTGGAGAAAAAAAATCCGAATGGAGACAATTGACTAAGGCAGGTTGTTCCAGAATGGTGATATTCCTCTTGACCAGGAACTGCCAGATACTCAAGAATATTGTAAACTGGCACATGTTGTGTTCAGGTGCATTGAATGAAGCCAACTTACGTTGTTCTTTTGAGAACTGTTCATCTTTGAAAAGATAAAAGTTTTTACATGCAATCCTAGAACTTTTCTGACAAACCTCTCTGCATTCAATCAATTAGCAAACACGCACCTGTGAGCGTCAGTTAAAGATTAAAGTTGTTCACTTGTGCATGTCGGTTGCGGGAATATTCTATACAATATTTATTTAAATGACTCACGTCTCCGAATATCTCCTAGAAAGCACGACCGAGTGTTAAAAAAGTTTAATCTTTGTGCCACATGAGCAACTTTAGCTCGGCGGTTCTCCTTGATCTCGTTCGAGCTAACTTGCAAAGTTTTTACTCGCAGCTTCCCGATGTGACCAAAACGCACACAGCACAACAATTTCGATATCGAATGATTCATTTATACATGGTAAAAAAAAAAAAAAATCATCCAGAAAAGTCGTGTCAGCGCCTAAAACACGTTTGTGGACTTTTGCGGCCTGACTCTTGATGACAGTGCACTCGCTAAACGAGTCACTTTATAGGAGCCGATGTTAGCTACCTAGCTAGCATACGGCTAACCGAACATACGTGACATGTGTGTACCGTGTGTCTAGTCATGTTATTTTGTGTGTTTAAGTCAGAATAAGTAAGCCCATAACGACAAAGATGGTTGTCGGCGCTGTTAGCATACGTAGCATTACTAGCCGAGGCTAACCGAGCAGTTCCTAGCAACGGCTAACAGCTAAGCTACGCCATGTTGTCGAGTTAGTTCCGAACTATTAGACAATTAAACGCCGAAAATGGCTCCCGTTGCTTATGCGTGTGATGGGGTGTTTAAAATAAAGAATGATAATTAGTCGTTTGTTAAATTTTAGGCCTAAACAGAAGCTCGCAGCGGTGCCGCTGTTTATCAACTCACCCTCATGACGGGACATCCTACAAGCGGCCCACAAAGCAAGCCCGTCCCGGGGCTCCCCCTCAGCGCCGTCGACGATCCGAGAATGGGGAGATGCAGGAGCGGGGAAGCGGTCGCTCTCGCCTCGCTTGTTGTTTTGTTTATTTTTTCTGTTTGTCTTTTTGTTTTTCTACGGCTAAGATGGATCCCCCTTGCCCAGCTTTCCCCTCCCCAAGGTAGCCACTTAACGCTTCAGTGCCGGCGTATGACGCTAGGCGGCGCGCTAGTGCAAATCTGCCGTGGAATCACATCAGTGAAACGCAAGAAAGTGGACTGTTGATAATTGGTCCCCAATTTTGGACTTGCAGGCACCGTATCGTCATGTTTGACGTATTGAATCGGGCAAAATTAACCGGGATTTAAATTTTGAAGGTTAACTGTTTAAATAATAATAATACATTAAACTGGTGCAATATTGGGGACAAAAATAAACTCAACATTTTTACTTTATTACATCCTTTTAAATCTTACTTTGTTGATCATCACAATAACATTTAAGGTGTTTTAGGTTTAAATTGAATTTTTATTTAAAATGTTTTTAGATATATAAAATCTACAATAATCAAACAGTAAACTTGGAAATGTATTTAATATTTGTATAAGACGTAATATACAGAATACATTTATATTTGACATAAGAAGCACGGTATATATGATACTTGTATATTTACTTAATTCTCATATATCTTGATATTATTTTACAAAGTTTACAAGAGCTGTATCGGACATTCTTCCCTTGCAAATTTAACAATGATCTGTTTGTCAAACTACGCAATTACAGACACGTTTTTTTTGTTTTTTTAAAAGAAGCTTTTATTTAATCCAGAGCATTCATTCAGTTTGTGTGTGCGGACCAGAAAGCGAAAGAGGCTGACAAAACAAATCAGTGCATCATCACATTGAATACTTCACAGCAGTGTCGTTTTGCTTGGAGATCTTATAAAATAAAACAAGTGATTCCAGACCACATTTTAGTCTATCTATGCAAACAGGCAAAAACGGACATACAATTTTCAAAAATGTATCTTCTATACAAACAAGTTGTGCTTAAATGTAGAAAGTAAACGAGTTTTTAAAAAAGAGCCTGAAAGCAGGCTCCTGTAAAATATTGCGTACTATTGTGTCAGATCGGCTGATCATACTTAAGGCTTGTAACGAATAATGAAATTCAATATTAAAAGAATGGAAGCAAACACTTCAAAACTATTTCCCGCACAGAAGAATGTCACAGCAGAACATCCAAAGTGGAAAAATATGCCTCATCATTTCAAAATCATCATCTTGTGTCACGTCAATTAATTTCACACAACGTACAATCAATGGCAAACAGAGTGATGATAACCATAGAACGGGCATTGGAATTAGCTAGAATGAACAAGAAAAAGCATCAGTTATATATACATGTTAAAAAAAACAAACAAAAAATTGTAAACTTTTTATGTTCATGCCCCACTACTATCATGTCAAACCCAAAAGATAAGCAGAGCTGCATTAGTTTTGTTGGATGCACAGATTCCATATGCTACATACACACAGTGTAGTCTGTGTATGAAATGCTGACTCCATGGGTATTAAAAAAAAAAAAAAAACACACATTTTGAGCGCTTTTGTACATTATCGCCATTAGATTAAAAAAAAAAAAAAACAACTTTAGAAGTACTCTAATTTGCTCATCAAAATAAATCCATTTCATATTTACATAAATCCATAATCGGCTTCTACATCAGCTACATGTTATTCATGTTATGATATTATAGCTGTAATAATACCTGAGCAGAAAAACATATTAAGGCTTGTGGGCGACATCTCTTAAATTACATGAATTATTGCAATAACAACCGCCCAAAAAAGATCTATTTATGTACATTTTGAAGGTTCATATTTGTGATATTTACAGTACATTTGGATGTTGTGGGATTAAACACAAAAAAAGAGACAAAATTTACACAAAAATAATTGTATTTTAGCTTTTTTTTTCTTCTTTGGCAAAATAAAGCTGTGTGAAAAAAATGAAGCTGTAAAGATGTGAAGAAATGTGCCGCTCAAATATACATACAGTGTCTACAGAAAAAAAAATTGAAGGCACCAATATTTGATTTCTTTATAGCTGTAAGAAGTGATAAACGGGTCCGTGCACACATTTTTCCAAAAAGGGGAGAAGATCCATGTGTGAAATAAAGCAAAAGTACTGAAAAAATTTTTGGGGGGCAAATTCCCTAATAGGAAATTTTCAACAGAATTGGTTGGTTCAAGCTAAAATGGCCGACTTTCTGATTAATTTCAGGTATGGATCCTTGAGACTTTCCTGTTACGATCAACATATCCAGACATTTTTATGTTGATTGGTGAAAATGGTGTCAGGGGCTTTTTTTTCCAAAATTCATCCAGAATGGCTTCAATCGAAACAAAATGGCTGACTTCCTGTTCAGTTTTTGGCTTGCTTTCTTAAGATCTTTTCCATGTGTCCTTTCAGGAGATCCTTGACAAAATCTCGTGAATCAGAAACTTTATTTTTCTAACTTACTGGGCACCGTTTAGATGGAATTCACCCAAAATGGCTGACTTCCTGTTCAATTTCCAGCAGGGATTTTCAAGGGGCGCTACTGGGTGAATTTTTGGCGGGAGTGTATCGGGCACCTAAAATATGTCCATGTTCAGCAGGATGCACTCATGTGCCAAAATTGGTGAAAATCTGGCCAAGATGACACCGATAAAAGTCCGTTAATTCGTCTGAAGAATAAAAATAAACCTCCATAATAATTAAACACTTTATGGAAATGAAAAAAAAAAGTCCCATAGAATCTCTGTACAGTACACATAAGTTGATGTGGCCATTTTGGTTGTTGATATATAAAAAAAAAAAAAAGTGCATTATTATTCAATTGAAGTGCATAACAGTTCAAATGCAAACACCGACTTTGCCCGTGTCAGTGATGGGCTCCATTGAATGGCTTTTTTGTACTCCAAGGTAGTTGTTGTGTGTCATCACACACTCAATGTTCTTTTTCTTTTTAAGTAATACCAGAAGCGTAGCTCACTTCTTGTTCGCGTGTAAGCTTCAATCCATCATTTCCTCCTTGGAGAACTCCCGGGATTTTCTCTTAAAGAAGCCCATCTGCCAGAGAAAACAACAAACGCTTACAGCTGGAAATTGTAAAATGCTTGTCGGAAATTGGTAAAAGATGCTTGAAAGAATGAATTGAGGCTGAAATCAAAACTCTATTGGTATGTGTGTTTGTTGTTAAATTAGTTCTGTCTCCGTGCAAGGTAAGCAGAGCTGTATCAGCTTTAGCGAACAGTTAAATTCAGATTAGCAGCACATACCGACAGGGGTGATTTGAAATATAGTAATATAAATCCCTTGAATTGGGAGTTAATGGTACACTTTAGACCCCCACCACCAGAGGGCGATAACACACTTTAGCTATCCTTCCATTCATTTCCTTGCAGTGGATAGACAGTTCCATTTGGTGGCAGGAATGCTTTGCTAGCTGCCAATAAACCCCACAGAATAGCTACAAAAATGAAATATTTGAGCTGCGTGCTTATGATGATTACGCTAGCAAGGGCTTTGCCAGGAAACTGGGAAAGATTTCACAGATAAAAATCTATTTATATAATATTTTCTTCTGCTAGCACGTGATTTTGCATTGTCAAAAAAGTCAACCTTGGAACCAAACAGTGAAATGAGAAAACTATGACGAATTCTCAACGTCCTTATGCCTTTGAAGGGAATGTTGCCCCTGCCAATATGGCCGACACAAACTCATGGCAGTTAGCAAGGCTCTTAACAGTTTGTTTTTTGGCTCACATAAACTGTGTTTGCAGTTTATATGGAGGGCAAACATTATTATGAGTTTGTATAAGTGCAATATTTCCGATGTTTTGAAAAAATGATGCTTCAAACGATAGCGTGTTAGCATTACCTTCCATAGCGCGAAGATGACTAGCGCTAGGATGAGAAGACCTATGAGGATGCTGATGATGATGATCCATATGGGGATTCCCCCTAAGGTCTCCTTGGAGACTTGGATTTTCACCTGATTGGGAAAAACAATCGTGAATTATTTGATATTTAATCACCAAAATCCAATCGTAAAAAGGCTGACTCACAGTTCTGGCGCTGTCACTGGAGCTCAGCACAAACAGATCCGTGTTTCTGTTCCCCAGAGTGGCATTCACCAGCATGTACAAACTGGAAAACTCCGCCTGAAATACACCACAAAAAACAGACACAAATCATACAAATGTATCAGTTCAATTAACTCATTCACTCCCATTGACGACTATAAACGTCAACGTTGGCAGTGATTGAGTGAAGGTCACCGAGGAGCCTCAAAAGACCAAAATGCTGTCATGTATGGTCAGAAACCTTTTTAGATCCTGTTAACTAAAAAAAAATCAATCTACTAAAAGTTTGTTAAATCCAGAACACCAAAAATTCACCTTGATAAACGTGGGCTTCCACACTCTGAAGGTAACGTTGACCTGGCTGACTTTAGCTTCTGGGATGACGCACTTGAATGAGGCGCATGGGAGGTTCTCGCAACTCTGTGGTGCAACACAAATATAGCTGATCAGACTTCCATACACACATAACACACACTAAAAGCCACAACTTTTTTTCTCATGATTTGAGCCCTGCGGTTTCTAGTCCAGTGAGGCTTAGCTGCAGTCTCTTAACCAGCCGCCAGGGGGCAATCAATGGCTGTGTTCAAATAGAGCAAGGGCGTCAAACTGATTTTTATCGCGGGCCACATTGTACTTATAATGTCTGTTAGAGGGCCGGAATAAATCTAAAAATAGTCTAAAAAAGCTTCAATTTTAACGTACCCCTTTAATTTCTCTAAAATCCAGAAAATGTAGGACTTAAAAATAGAAAAACACGTGTCTAATAAACGCCGTTTTTGCTGGTTTACATCTTTACCTAGTTTTGAATACAGAGGCCGATAAAATCTGTTCAAACAATAGATCGGGAACAGAAAATGGTTATTTTGGAAGGCAATCTGCAAGTTTAGCAAGAAACTTGAAATCAAATCAGCATTTGGCGGGCCACATAAAATGATGTGGCGGGCCGGTTCTGGCCCCCGGGCCTTGAGTTTGACACCTGTGAAATAGAGTATTAAAAATATATAAATTGAATAAGCTTGTGTATGAAAGTTTATGTCATATTTGTAATTTTTAGATGGATGGATGGGTGGATGATAGATAGCTAGCTAGCTAGATAGATAGATAGATAGATAGATAGATAGACAGTTAGCTAGCTGTTTTACCTAGCTAGCTAAGTAGCAAGAGGATAGATAGATAGATAGATAGATAGATAGATAGATAGATAGATAGATAGATAAGAGATAAGAGATAGATAGATAGATAGATAGATAGATAGATGATTATATATATGAAATCTGTGCAATAAGTTTAAATGTTCAAATTCAAATATATATATATATATATATATATACGTATATATATACGTATATATATATATATATATATATATATATATATATATATATATATATATATATATATATATATATGTATGTAAAATCCTTCTTCACCCACCAGGAGAAAAACGCCAAGCGTTTCTTTGTTTGGATTGGGTTTTATGATGTTCGGGTTGAGATTAAGAGGGTTGATCAAAGCGGCTGCGTCGCATTTCATCTGCAAAGAGGAGGAAAAAATGATTAGAAGCAGATCCTTTGTGTGTAAAAAAAAAAAAAAAAAAAACAATGTGCCGGTGGTTGCGGTAGAGGCCCTCACCTGCGGGTTGGTGACGACATGCGTCAAGTAGAGCAAGTAATTGTTCCGAGGCGAAATTTCGGGGTAGGTCACTTTTAGTTCAAGGGGCGGAGTCACCATATCGCCTGCTTTCTCCACCTAAGCAGAGGTAATACTCAAAAATCTTACATTTTTAAGCCCAGGTTGTCTTTTGTTTAATATTATGGCCTCATTTGATACCTAGAAAAATCATACATTTTCTGTCAATTTTATCATGAAATATGTGAAAATGATATATCTTGAAAGAAAATTTCTTGAATAAATTGGGACATACTGCAAATGTGTATTGCATATTGTTTTCAAAACATTGATAAGCTTCAATTTTACCCCTATATCACATCTATGCTTTTTAGTATTTTTGATGGTGAAATATACTCATGCACTTTTATGGAACAATCTATACCAAAAAAAAAAAAATCAAATTAGATATCAAATTTAAATAAACAAAAAATTCTAGAAGGTAGTATTTAAAAAAAAAAAAGAAAATTATTTTTGATTGTTAGACCTTCTGTTAATTTTGTTCTTGTGCAGCATTAATTGAACTTACTGAATTATAATATTATATAACTGTGTGGCCAGTTGTAATGTTTGTTTGGCTTTTTTTTTCTTTTTGAGGGTTAATATTGTTGCTGCTGTTTTTATTGTTTTTTTTTATTACATCCTTAGATTTCTGGGAAGAAAAGGGGTTGATCAAATAAAACTTCTTGGTAAAAATTGTGTTGAATTGAAAGGAATTAAATAAACGAACAAATGAATGTATTTGTGTGTTTTGTTTTTTTTTTTTAATATTTTGATCCTTGAAGATTCTAAAATTTAGCCTTACCGTGTAACTGATGTTGATCTCCTCGCCGATCATGCGTGTGTCGTTGAATACACTCGAATATTGCTCGCCTTCTTTCACCACCACGTGCTCGTCCACGGGACGCCTGGAAAAAAATCATGCATATTCAGATTTAATCATATTTGATTGATTTACAGGGATCATCAACTGCAGCATGTCTCACTCCGGTCTTCAGAGACACGTTCTACAATCTGCTTTTAATTTTTGTATTAGGTATATTGATAAGAATTTATTCACTGCCAACCCAGTTCAAATGGTATCTTTGACGTCAAAAGTCGTCAGCGGTAGTGAATGAGTTAAATACATTTGAACCTTATTCTATTTTGAACTCACTTAATCCTTTAATTTCATTTGTTTTTTGTATCTAGTTTTGTTGACATTGAAATCAAATTCAAATAAACGTTGACAGAGGATGAATACATAATTTTCAGTCCTTAGCGACAGTAACTAGGAAACAACAGCATTTAAAGTGTACTTACACTGTGAAGACCAGGCCGGCTTCGTACTTGACGGGGATGGAGATTTGCACCGCGTTGTCGTTGAAGGTGGACGTCAGCTCTTCGCTGTCACTATGAGGAATAACACACACACACACACACAATTATAATTTCAAGTCCTTTCATTGTGATTCACTGTTAAAAAAAATACCTTGTGGCTGTTACGTTGATTTGGATGCTGTGATGAATGTGATTAGGATTCACCTCAAACTTCACTTTGAAAGCTTCCTGCGGATATCGTGTATCATCTTGAAAATGGAAATCATTTTTATAAAAAAAAAATGTGTGTATAATTTAAAGCGGTACCTCCACATTGCTCCCCAGGAATGGATACCCCACTGCACATTCCACTTTGGTGTGATTCAGAGTGCAGTCTTTTTCCGGCTAACATTTCAAAGGAAAACAAGGCGTAAGTTGCTTTAAACGTTAAAGGAGTTAGTATTTTTTTTAAATATAATTTAAAAGAGTTGCTAACTGTCTATGACACATTTTCAACAAAATACTAGATGTGCCAAAAGATCGATTCTCATAAGAAACAAACTTGTCATTTACTACAATTCAGAATCTATAAAATATTACAACAGAATTAAAAAAATAATAATAATACAAAAAACAACACTAAAACAAATGCTGTCAATTTCCATAAATAGCGGATGCACACCAACAAGGAAAGGGCAACGCACATCACGTCAAAATAAACGCACGAAATAATCAATGGGCGTCAAATGCTTTTATTTTGAAGTTGGTTTCTGCTCTGCGGGCGTTGCGTAAAAGCTAGCTTTACTCTGTTTTGATGACTGAGGGCCTAGCTTGATTTGCCCTCACGACTCCGCTTATTGTCATCAAATCAAACAGCTACCAACATCAACACACCGCCATTAAAAATCCTTACCAATCGCTGACTAAGGATGCCGAGAAACTCTTCGTCAATTACACTGTTAACGGAACAAGTCTCCAGTGTGAGCGCTAGCTGCTAACTAGGTGATGCGTTCAAACAAAGTCGGACTTTTCACACTTCGGAAAAAAATCAATTAAATCACTAAACATTAACTGCAAATATCCAAACAACGTGGGCTTTCTATTAATCTATAAAAGATGAAAGAATAACGAGGGTGAAATTAATCACATTTTTACTTGTTCCACTGGCGAGTCTGAGGGTGAAAAAAAAACACTTAAGATGTCAAGCGTCAAATTAATTCACCTCCACTTTGACGTAGTTGATATTTGGCGTGAAGCTCACGACAACTTTGGTGTTGTAGGCGTTGTCTTTGCTGTTCCTCACGCGGATGTTCAAGTCCAGTTTGTCCTTCTTGGCTCGGATCACCAAGCTGGAGGAGAGCAAAGGAAGACTCTCTTTATAAAATCCGCCACAAGAGGGCACTAATGCACCAGAATGTGGTGCTCACCTAGCGACGCTGGGCTCCGCTCGGAGTGAGAGGTCAGCGATGCAACGCTGGTCGCTGCCGCAGTCCACCAAGGGAATCTAAAATCACAGGAAACAATCAATATGGAACGAGGGTTAAATGTTCGAAACACAACAATAGTGTGTTTGCAATTATGGCACAACATTTCCCTTGAGTCTTAGATCCAATTTGAACATTTTCCCAAATGCGTCAGGGACTTAACAATGTTATAGCGATGAAAAAAAAAATGTTATAGCATAGACGTGGAATTTCATAAAATTCAACAACAAATATAATTCTATATTTTTTTCCTAAACAATTAGTATTATTATTTTATTATTTCCTTATAGCTATTATTGTTGTTGATGTTGTTATTTTATTTGTAATTTAATTATTTCATTTTTATTTAATCAAATCAAGGGCTAATTTAATTCTATTTTGGAGCAAGAATGTATTTCCTGTATATTCCTCCCATGGACGGAACACCTCCAGGTTTGGAACCCCTGCTGAACATGATTGTGAGCGGTGGAAAAAGAGAATACAAATAAGGTTCTGCGTTTGTTTGTACACTTCAGTAAAAAGGCTCCCGATGCTTGACCTTCATTTCCTTTGCCTTCTGACACCCCTGCAGAGTGTTTCAAGGGTCACGGGTCCAGTTTATTCCCAGTCCCAGAATATGGAAATCCAGCGTGCAGACTGTAACATAATATCCAGCAGACAAGCAACTGTAGCTTCCGTCCGGCGATCTCCTGGTCGCTCTCTTTTCATAACAATAACAGGAGAAGACCCCATTTGCTTCATTCCCATATCAGGCGGCAAATACTTGCTCCCTCGTTATCTGGACACGTCGCTCATCGCGACCACTATTGCTCGGAAAGCATTAAAGTTAATGTGTGGGAGTGTCGGCGAGACGTGTTGAAACGATTGCGAGATGAAAAATGGCGACGGCTGTTCCGCACGCTAACATTTGGCGAGCAGAGAAAACGCCAAAAAGACAACAAGAACAGGCGATAAATAATGCTCTTAACTGGCTCAAGTCGCGCAAATATTTAAGCAGGTCCAAAGCTGAGAACGTACCGTCTTATTGATGGACGTGGGCAGGCTTTCGTCCAGGACTGGACCTCGGTCTTCGTCGGCCAGTCCAAAGTCCAGCGACACCAGGAGGGGGTCTCGAAAATCCAGTCGGGCCTTGTAGAAAATGAGAAACACGTATTTTTTTCTCTTATATTTTCACCAAAGTAAATACTACAATAAGATTAAAGTACTATATCCAGCCCACCAGATCTGGTAAATGTAAAGTTTATACTTTATTGTTCAGAATCTCTTGTGCATTAATTTTTCTGTTTGGTGTAGCCTACTCTGGATGGTGAATTAAAAAAAAAAACAACAACAAAAAAAAACTGTTATTCAGACGCACACATGCGCTGCAGAACAGCCGCAGCTGTTTCACTGATTAGTTCCTGTGTGCTGTGCCAGTGGGAAGCTAATCAAAGAAAAGCAGGGGATAGAGCAACGCAATGGTCACAAATGTCTAAAACTTTTTTTTTTTTTCAAACCGCCTGTTTCCAGCAACATCATGCCTTTGACACAAACTGAGCATGCCTGCATGTTTAGAAATATAAGTAATGCCAAAATATTTCTAATGTAACACCGCCACTGGCGGATTGTTAGAATACTGCACCGACACAATAGTAACACACATGATTTCATTTACTAGTGGAGTGTGCCCTCTGGTGGCATATACAATAGCAGTTCAAACTCAAAATCAATATTTCAATAAGTCTTCTTCTGTCTCCCTTTGTTTAAAGGGAGATTGCCCCCTGGTGGCAAGAAAAAACTGCAGATACTCCGTATGGGGCGAGAAGCCAAATCGTCCAAAACAAAAGTCAATTCAAAAGTCCAAACGAGACATCCAAAGGCTGTTTTTGTCACTCACCGACATGACGAAGGTCTCTTGCACGCACGACCTCTGTCGGTCCTCCACGATGACCGTTTTCGAAATCCTTCGGTCGCTCTTGTCGTCCGAGTCGAGAAAAGACGCCCTGGCTTTCGCCCGCAGAGCGTCCAGAGTCAGGTTGTAACGAATCACTGCGGAAGACATTAGTTACCAAAAAACGTAAAAAAAGACAACACAGCGTTCAAGTGAGCGAAGAGTCTCACCTGCGTCGGTTTTAAGATTCTGCTTGTCGGATTTGACGCTGTAGACAAAACACACGTCGGTGGTAACGCACACGGATTTGCGTCCCAGGTGTTCGCACTGGTATTCGGCCTGCTGCAGGTTGATCTTGGCGGGGTCGAAGGTCATGTTGGCTCGGAGTTCCGCCACGTCTCTGGACCTGTGCGTCAAAGAGTATAACAAAATTATCTGTTAAATTTGTAGTAAATTGTACTACTTTTTTCTCATGCTTTGTATCATGTGGCTTCTAATCCCGTACGGAGTATCTGCAGTTTTTTTTCCAAGCCACCAGGGGGCAATCTCTCTTTAAATAAAGGGGAGACAGAAGAAGACCTACCGAAGTGGACTGCTATTTTAAATGGAACTTAGCTGTCTTGCTAAGACAAAATGGACACGTAATTACTTCTTGTTTTATCCACTTTTTGGATAGAAACTGAAGTTCGAATATGTTCGACTTCTAATTACTTAAGAATGGAATAAAATCTCAAAACAAGTTTCTGGTGGGAAGAGTGTGGCCACATTCTTTTGGCTTGTTTGCCGTTAGCTGCGAGTCTTGAAAGTTAAACAAAAAGTCAATATGTGGAACTCTGCTTTGAAAGCAGCTGGTAGTTAATTAGACTCCCCTTGGAGAATAATGATCAAAGTTCCCCAGCAGAAAAAAACAACCAAAAAAAAAAACAGTTTCTTTCATTTGAATGCATATTTCTTCGGTTGGTGATGTTGATGATTTCTAATGCGCGAAAGCAAATAGACTGGCTGAGTGTCTCTGAGGGACGCAACAGATGCGTGATAAGCATAAAACGTGGCCAACAAGCCGAGGAGAAACGAGCCAGCCTCGTTGCCAAATCCTATTTCAAACTGGAAGCCACATGGGGGTTGAAGTTTTCACACAGCTCCGGTCGACCAAAAAAAAAAAAAAAAAAAAGTGTGGAAGGACATTCTCCCAGGCCTGCGAGGTTGAGTCATGGCGGACTTGGTGGTGTCCAACCTTAGGTTTGGGAGCCAGAATATGATCCATTTTATATAAAAGCTATTTTTGCTTTTGTTCATTATTAGCTATGTACAAGTCAATTTTAATAGCGATATGTATGCGTAAGGGAATCTGGCCTGTAGGGCTAAGTGAGATATTTCCAGGAAGTGGTTGATCTCAAGTGTGCAAATCCAGTGGGATGTGTTCAGCTGTTTAAATGAAACAAGCGAACAACAGATGATGATACTCAGCTAGCATACATTATGCTGATGTGTAAAATATGTGCAAGAAGAAGTATTGGAACGTGGGTTTACTCGATCAAGGGTTGGGCAAAAGAAATCGTTTTTTTCCTCAAAAATAGCAAATGTTGAGCTTGTTCAAATCAGAATAGATCAGAAGGCTTGTTTTGTATAAATAAAATACTTCATTATCAAAATTATACTTTTTTTTATTTTATATTAATACTTTTGCTCCAAGAACAAGCTACAATATTTTTTTTTAAATTGATTACTCTTTCCGTAATGTAGATTTTTTTGTGCAAAAATATAACCTACCACACAATTTTTATTTCATTTTTTTTTCAAAAGAGAGTTTTAGTGAAACATTTTTTAATTAAAAATATATGTTTTAAATTTTCAGACAGTAGGTTCGTGAGATTTTACAATCAAAAATAAAAAAATACATATAATAATAAAAAAATACACATTTTAAAGTCTTTTCCCCTCAAAAAATGCACAAATATTTTCAAATAGAATTTATTTTCCACAAAGAATTTTTTTAAATATAACTACCTTTTATTAAAAAAATATTTTCTTGAAATTTATTTCCCCTTAAAATGCTATTTTTTTTAGATTAGAATAAAAAAATGAAATGTTTTCTTGAATCTTTTTTTCAGTGCCAAGCAGTATCAAAAAAGGCAACCTGCTGATCACTTCCTTTGTAGCTATCAATAGCAACACTGCCATCTAACGGTCACACTTAATTACTACAGTGCTTAAAATTAAGAGGAGCGCTGGCCACAAGTGTCATCCCTAGTATTTTATATAGTAGTTAATATAGAAATTTTTTTTCCTTGGCAAAAAAAAAGTATTTACAGAACCCTGTGTGTTTAATGTCTCACCAGAACAACGAAGCCCCCCCGAGCCCTCCGATAGTCACGTCAGTGATCCCGTCTCCGTTAAGATCCATGACCCCGTGTATGGACTGCCCAAAGAATTTCATCTTGTCATCATTTCCGCCCGCCGGGATGTGCTACGGACACAAGGCGGCGCCATTTAAATAAGTTTGAACAGAGTAAAGCTAATCCAAGATGGCGCTCACCTGCACAAACTTCTCCTTGAGCGACCGCTTGCTGTCTCCATGGTAGATATACACGCCCCCTTTGTGATCATTCTCAAAAGGCGCCCCTATGGCCACGTCGTTGAAGCCGTCCAGGTTGAGGTCGGACACGGCGGCGACGGCCGTGCCGAAGCGCGCGCCGCACGGCTCGTTTTTGTGCGTGCAGCCGGACGAGCTGGCGCTGCAGCAGGACTGGTTGACGGGCTTCAGCGTGAACTCGTGGGCAAAGCGGCCGTCCTGCAATAAGCGTCATGAGAATCGGGAGACGCGCGTGACGCAGTACTTTAACTCTTTCCTGTTTACAAAAAAACTGCAGTTTTAGGTTTACCTGATTGAGCTTGTAGACGTACACTTGTCCCTGCTCGTCTCTGTCGGAACCCATGAACATGGGCGCGCCCACCAACAGGAGATCCGTGTACGAGTCGCCGTCCACGTCGAGAGTTTGCAGCACGCTGCCAAAATATGAGCCGATCTAGCAACAAGGCGGATGAGGCTTGTTAATTGCGAAAATGGTTGCAAATTTTAAATTAATTCCACATAGTAAATAAAGGGTGAAAGTGTGATGTGAAATTACTAACAACAAAACTTTTATTATAAGGCTAAAATGTGAAATTATTAACACAAATATTTTTATTAATTTTTTTTAAAGAAGAAGATTTTAACTTAACTTTAATTTTTTAACTTAAAATTAAATAAAATGAATAATTTAAAAAATCAAGTTGATCTTAAATGATAATTTTATGACTACAATAATATATTTTTTACATCCAGATGTTACTTTTATGATAGAGGTTTTTTTTTTTTGTGATTTGAACTTTATTGGATTTGATTATACTCCAACAAAAAATTACAAATAATACAGATATATATAAGCATAGTACAAAGCAATAAGCAAAAAGAAAAACATGGGTTGTCCTTCTGCAAACATATCACCCAAAAGAACAACAACCCAAAAAACAAAAAAAACACAACTAAAACTTAAAATAAACACGCTTACAAAAAATCTAATGTCATGTTAGAATGTTTTTTATTTGTATTTTTTTAATTACTGAATTTACAAATGATGAGCAATCCATCCATGTATTTACCCCGCATATTCCCACTAGGTAATCTGGTGCATTCAAGACTGGTCACCAGCCAATCACAGGACACGTTTGTCCAAAAAAATAATTTCAACACTCATTCACACCTAAGAACAACCTGATTTGCCTGATTTAAAAATAATGAGCATAAGACATGCCCATCCCTCCTCTGAGCTAAAATGTGAACGTGATGAAACCCCAAGCATCCAAACCCACCTGTTCTCCACTGAGCGTCTGCGAGACGACAACGTCCTTGTCCTCCAGTCGGTATATGACGACGCGGCCCGTGTGGTTGTACCGCGGCGCCCCCGTGATGTACAGAACCCCGTCGGGGGTGGATGCCGACTGCACGTCGTAACCTACAGGAACAAACTGTTTACGTCTCACTTTTCCAGGGGGAAGCCATAAAACACCAGGGATTGGCAGGACAATGCACGGCGCGGCCGAGGACGACGCAAAGGAAGGCGGACAAAATACATTAAGTGAGAGCGCTTTTGCCGACGGATGAGTTTACACTACACCAGCCCGGAACGCACAATCGCTCGAGCGCGCTCTCCATAACGACATCTTGATGAAATAAATCGAAATAAAGATGCGAGGGTTGCTGTTAGAGGCCATAAAAGGCAAGAAGACGCGCAGGCAAAGTGCCGTGTATTATTTATGTGACATCTACGGCCAAAGTAGATCAAAGTGAAAAACTGCATATTTATCCCGCAGCTGTAAAATGTCACTGGAAGTTAAACAGCAACTTCAGACAAACACGTAAATAGTCCAAGCCCTTTTTGGACTCACCGAGATAGCCGGCCAGTCGTTCGTACCCGGCTTCCTTGTCGGGGTCGAAAAAGTGGTTCTTGTCCGGATAAATGGCTCCCTCGTCGGTGTGCATGATGACCGTGCCGTTCCAGTCGTACGCTCCCACTGCTCCCAGTAGCAATCCTTCCTACGGACGGCAGTGCGAGGAAGTTTATTGTGAGTTTATATCGGCGAGAAACACAACACGTAATTCAACTGAGGATATACAGTCTTCTCATGGTTAGGATTGGTATAAAATTGCCAGCGTTAAAAATAAAAGAAAGTTCTCTCAACACCTTTCAATGCCGAGCGTTATCGGAAAAAGAAACCTAGAGGGTCAACGGTCAGCGTATTTAGCATTTTCATTTGTTTTTCAAGGCCAGTAGAATATTGTGTGCTATGTCGATTTAATATCATTCTCATATGTAAGAATGATTTCCATTCTTTACTTAAAATTGCATGTAGGTAATAGCTTTGTTGTATGTGTGGAAACACTGCCATCCAATGGTCAAATTTAGTACTACAGTGCTCAATTGGCTTACAGTATATTTGGTAAGCGTTCATCAAGGTTGTCAGCTACCCTCCATAAAAAAATGTATTTGATGAGAGTTTGAGTATTTATTATTGTTATTACTATTTTAAAAGATGTGAATTCTCGTCCGTGGCACTGAAAGAGTTAATTGGTGCCATAACCCGGATATACAGTACACGACAATATCAGACAAAGGTCTTAATCAGTAATTTAGCTCTTTTTTTTGTTTTGTTTTTATTGTTCAAAAAAAATCCCTAAACTGTATTTTCTTAAAAAATGTCTCAATAAATCATAACAATGGATGTGTATTTTCTAGAAAAAAAAAAGTTTACATTTTCTGGAATGTACATTTTGGCAAAAAATAATTGGTAAAAGTTTCTAAAAAAAAATCTTCTATTTTAAAAAGAAAGAAAGTTCTTTTCTAAAGAAATACGTTTCTTTTTATGAAATGAAAAAATACATTTTGATAAGTTATGTTTTGGATCATTTTTATAGATTTGTAAGCAATATTTTTTTTCAATTTTAAATGATTTATATTCAATAAAAAGTCATTTAATTATGAAAAAAGTTGGTTATGTTAGAGAAAAAAAGTTTGTAATTTAATTTTATTTTTTGAGAATATTTTGTATTAGAGGGGAAAAAAGCTCAGTGTTTTATTCAGCAAAAAGACACACATTTTTCAGGAAATGCAATATGTTTAGAAGAAAAAAAAGCTATCCATGAAAATATGTTTTTTAAGCAGACAAATTCCATACAAAAGGAAAATGCAATATGTTTAGAAGAAAAAAAAGCTATCCTTGAAAATATCTTTTTTAAGCAAACAAATTCCATGCAAAAGGACAGTGAGAAAACGGAGCGCTGCAGCAAAATACAATCCAGCAAAATCCCTCATTTATCACAAATAACTTTTTTCCGTTTATAGCATATTTTGAGTGAAATTTTCCAACTGCTCACCAATGTAGTGCTTTTTCCCCTTCTTTTTAATAACACCGATCTTTTTTCTTCTCAACAACCCAAGAAATCAGCGAGTGGTACTTTAGCGCTTGGCCGCTACATACCTAAATATAAACGCTATGCTTTGTGTACAGGAAAGATGTCTGTCCAACAGGAAGGGCTGGGAAAACAGCGGTAATTAAATACATCAGGATGCTTCTTCTACCCGTGACTGTTCAAGCCGGGGCCTCACGCATCAACTTGAAGAACAAATCAGTTTGTTTGCCGTCATTGAGACGAGTCATACATAGTTAGAGCCAGAAAGCACAACCCATGATCTGAGGAGCGATAATTTTGAGGGTCAGAAGACGGGCGAGAGACACCAGAAGGAAGCGGGTTGTTTTTAAACAACACATACAGAAGGATACAGCTAATGAAGGAACGTAGGAGGCATGTGAAGAGCAGAAAGTTGCGGTTGGCCTCCTGAAGCCACCGCCTGATTTGACGCATTCTCATGTCCGCACACCCATATAAAATGTCATCAGTGTATGGACTTAACGGGAAGACACTGAGGCTCTTGTTTCCGGCAGCATCAATCGGCAAGGAGAATCCCCATAGGGTAGATGATGCACCAGAGATAACTCTTGTGCCTGAGTTCACTGCTTCAGTCATCAGATAAAAACTTCACGCTCACGGAAACTGGACCGTCACGATAGTCCACTATCCAGGATCCAGATCAAATCCCGTTAAATCTGGTTTAATTTATCAATCCAGTAGAGTGACCCACAACAGATTAAAATTGTCAAACATGGTTCTCAGTTTTACCGCAGGTGGAACGTTTCAAAGTATTCAAATCCTCCGATCTTTACATTAAAGTCAAAGCATTAAAGGAAGACACAAGGGAGCTGAAATTTCACCCCGATGGCGACAACGTATCAAAGTTAAACATGGCACAACCACTTCGTTATCACTCTACCAGGAGTGTTCCATTACTTGGCTAAGCTACAGCAAGAATGTGGAAGAAAATTACCCTAAAAATGATCAAAATGCCTCACAAGGGTTAAGTAGCTCAGAATCGAGTCTGTGTTTCTGCCATTGGTTTGTTGGCTTGTAAGAAGAAACAGATAATCTTGTTTCTGGAAGCGTCACCCACCTAGCCACATATTAGCTAAAATGAGAAACAAGATAGGCTAGACCAACCTCGAGGGTCAATATCCTGCATGTTTTTCAAATTTCCAGCTCATCAAAAAGCTCAGCAGAAGCTTTATAATAATCCTGATCATTTGAATCAGGTGTGTTTGGTAAAGAAACCTTGAAAAGATGCAAAATATCGACCCTTGAGGATGAAAATTGGACACCACCGGCCTAGCCTATCTTATTTCTCATTTTAGCTGATACGTGGCTAGTTAGGTGAACAAGTCAAATGTTTTTACTTAGGTTGTCTAGTTCTATATTTATGATTTTCCTGACAAAAAAAACACTAACATAAGCTAGGCTTGCCAAACTAGCTGACTTTTGCCTATTTTCCAGTCACCAGGTACTTTAGTATCAGATAGGAAAAGCTAGCAAGTAAAATCAAGGCTAAAACTAAAGGGTTTATTTCCAAAATAATCCAATAAAAATACTTGGCTTGAGAGTTACTTGGGAGTGGAGGAAATATTAAAATTATTTCTTTTTTTTTTTTGCAGGTCATTTCCTCTTAACGCAGTGCAGTCTATGGAATCAGAATTGAGCCAAAAAGAAACAGAGCAATTCAATTCCCAAAGTATGTGTATTATAGAAACCATTTTAAGAAGTGTACATCTGTATCATCTGCAGTAACTAAAAATGTGTGAGGAGCCAAAATGGACCGTATCATTTTGAGCTGTCTCTTGATACAATATTTTTTTCCTTACCGACCATTAAATCCTTGCAGGCCGTGTAAATTTCTTGGCTGTGGACTTACTTTGGAAGCATGTGCGCTAAACCCCGCCTGCGACATCTCCATGTCGAAGGATGAAGTGAAATTTCCGGTTGTAGCTGCGGAGGTTCACAAAGTAAAACATCTAAGAAACGTATAGTGCGTAAACATCCAACATGTATCCTTGATTACCTTCAAGGGCAAAGATCTTGCTGCCCAGCGCGTCTACGATGGTCAACAGCGCCACTTCGTCTGACACGTTAAAAAAGTGGTCACGTAGCGGCAGACTGGAGATAGATGCAATCTCTTTGATAAACTTCTGCACTTCCTCAGCACTCTTGTTCTGTCGATTGTAGTCGCCCAGAACCTGGAGGCCATAACAGTTATACATTTGACAACTCTACATGCCTTAGTTATAACAAGACAGTAACATAAACTACTTTGAGAAATTAACGTTCAGGTGCATCGACTGCGCTTCCTGGAAATGTAGTGTACCAGTAAGTGAATTATCTGATCTTTTTTTAACAGAATAAATTGTCTGTTTTAGCTAACAGGGAATATTTTCCTGGCCCTATTAATGTTAGCTGCAAAACCACTGGTATAATTACCGTATTTTCTGCATTATAAGGCGCACCTAAAAGCCTTAATTTTTTTTTAAAAGCTGATGATGCGCCTTATAATCAGGTGTGGATCAATATTGAGATTGGGATTCATAGATAGGGAATGAAGTGATAAAGTAAGCTTCACCTGTTTCTTTTGTGTGTTTACAGTTGAACAAGGTTGGTCATATTGACATTGAGTTATTATGCTATTGAGAGTTTAGAGTTATTATTTGAGTTATTATTGTTATTACTTTCAGTATTACTATATTGTGATTGAAAAAGTTTTAAAATATGTCATTAATTGAAGGTGCGCCTTATAGTCCGGTGCGCCTTATATATGGAAAAGTTTGAAATGTCATTAATTGGGGGTGCGCCTTATAGTGCGAGAAATACAGTACAAAGAAAAACAATACAAAGGCGTTTGCACCTACAGCAATGCCAAACCTCTCGATGCCATCCTCCTCGCAGTCTTTGATGACCGGTTTAAGGTTGTAGGAGTCATGTGACTCTCCGTCAGTCACGATCACCATGACTTTCTTTACGCCAGGTCGGGCACCCCGCTCCGGAATGAATGCCTCCCTCCTAGAAAGGCGTAAAAAATATGCTTACTTTTGCATCATTTTGGCATCTGGTGTGCTGTTGTCTTTAAAGAGCATTTGAAAGTCATTAAGCCTTGAAATTATCATAAAAATAATGTGACTCAAGCGCCACCAGCATGAGCTAACGGAAAGCCAGAAGATTTGTACAGAGGAAATTTAGCAGATGGTTAGCTTATTAAAACAAGATTTTAATAGTGAGCAAGACATAACTTACCATCTTTTAACAGTTAGACTGGGCGAACTTGTTGCCCTCTAGGGTTTTGAAAATTATTCAGTCAAAAAAAATGACACTTTTAACAGGAACTAGGCTACAATAAAACTTGCTGGACTTAAAGGCTTTCCTGTTGAAACGAGGTTTTAAGATAAGAGGCTAAACTGCAGCCTCTAACCGAGTCCATAGCTTATTATTGGTATTATTGAGCGAATTGGTACTGTGCTGCACAGAGACTAAATTAAACTAAACTAAACTAAACTAAATCAAACTAGCTGATTGCCAATTATTGAGTAGGTTCATAGTGTAAAAACGGCACCACTGGGCTAAAAATAAATAGCTGCAAGAAATACTTTTTTTTCATCCCAGACTTCAAGACAAGAAAGGCTCTATGCATAATTATCCAAGCAATAAGTACGACAAAGCTAGACTAGGCTAACTAGATGCAAGACACTGTGACTAAACTAACTTAAGTCTAAGGTGAAGGCTAAGCTTTAGTAACACATAAAATCTCTTAACTGAATGCTAGCTAGATTTTTGACATTTTTTCAGACAAAACAAATTCATATTGTAAACTGGGCGAGGCTAACAAGCCCCATAAGGACTTTTTGACCATCCAGCAGTCAGAACAAGACAAAGCTAGACTAGGCTAACTAGATGGAAGCTAAGCTAGCTAGCCGCACGCTAGCTCGACCACTGACTGTTTTCTATTCAAAACAAGGCTTTACTCTGCGCTATTCTCAAGTTTTGGCTAGCTACAGTTTATTGTTTGACATTTTTCCAGACAAAACAAATTCATATCGTAAACCAAGCTAGGCTAACAAGCCCCTAGCTACACTTTTGGATTGTTTTCATTCAAGCTGAGATGAAGTGCATGCATACTTTCTCACATGTCATACGTCATTTGGACAAGCTGTGGGTGTGCTGCTGTCATTAAGGAGCATTTGGATGTCACTGCCAAGGTCCGGAAATTATGAATACCGTCTTGTGACTCATGAGCGACCGCCATGAGCTAACTGAAAGCTGGTTGGCGTGGTACCTGGCAGTGTCGATGCCCAAGAAAGTCATTGTTTTGGAGCCGGTCTGCTGCGGGAGCTCCCGTACGAAATCCAGCAGGGCGGGGGTGTTATCGAACTGGCTCAGGTTGACGCGGTGGGTAACGGTCAAGCCGTAGGAAACGATGCCCACCTGGAAAACACCAAAGAAACGCTCATTTCTCTTTTTCTTCTCCACGTCTTCTACGTTATGTCTGCAGCCTGTCGAGGATGTGGTCTCGGCCTGGCGGTGACTTTCCAGATGACTTTCCAGAGTTTCCCCTCTGGAAAAGTCCACATCCTCGGAGCCAGATCAACGCAGGCGTAATAAAAATAACTATTCACAGCTCAAAGCAGAAAAAAATAGCGCGATGACTTAAAGAACAGAAGCGGACGGTAAAACTGACTTGTGAGAGTTTGGGTCCGATCTGAATGTTCTCGATGAAGCGGATCAAGAAATCAATGATGCTTGTCCACGGGTAGATGCTGTTGGAGCCATCCAGGACGATCACTATATCCAGCTCCTTGGCACACTCTGGAAAAAGAATCGTCAAGAGCTTTACAGATGATTTACCTGACCGCAAAAATTTGCATTAAAGGATCACTAACACCATTACTCTCACCTTAATCCTAAATCTCACGCTAGCCCATAACGTTCACTCTAACCAGAATTTACCTAAACCGCTAATCTTCTTCACTTTAAAAACGGATATGTTATGTTCTGTTGGGATTTGTGTACTGCGGTTGTTGTCACGGTTTTCTGTTTTTGACTTTTGTTGTTTTTTAGAGTTTTTTTCGACTTGCGGGGTTTTGGTCATATGTTTAAGTTCATGTCTTTGTTCCCCTCGAATCAGTGTCTCATCAGTGTGATTACATCCACCATTGTCCAACACAAGGGAAGCATCTTAACGCAGAAAATGTTACTTTGCTTCCCTTGTGTTGGCCAATCAGCTCCCTGTTCCAATTGTTTCTTGTCCAGGTGCTCTTTGTCCCATTAGTTTTGCGTGTATTTAGTTTACTGTTTTTTTTTGTTGTTTTACTGTTTCCTTCTTTGTTTTCTGGTCGTCTTTATATTGAATTTTTATTTTTGAGTTGAGAAGTGGGAAAAATGACATACCTTGCACGCCCGGTGCCACAGAGTTGAGAACCTGGAAAGACGAGCTGACGTTGGCACAAACCCCTGAGATGTACTGCTGCTGACCACACATGTAGCCGTACTGAGGACCGCACGCCTACGGACACACACATGCAAAAACCCCAAATTTGTAACAGTCAACTGATGACACATTCTCTCTTGAAAACTATGAGCGGGAAAGAAAACCAACAAATCTAACATTAATCGATGGCACTAAAAGGTTGCCTTACTTCCAGAGTGAAACTACAGATAATTTGACATCGAATGACATAATCTTTAAAAGGAAATCCCACTGAACAGTCGTGAGAACTGAGCGCACGATGAAACAATAAAGATTGTGAGTCCACAGCTATAAAAAGTGCAGTTAGTGCATTTCCACAATTGATTCACAGCATCCTGACACATTCCCAGAGCACGGCGGGTGAAAAAGGGAGCGTCGAATATTAAGTTCCCACAAATGAGTGCAAAGGTCTCCTGAACAGACTTTTCATTATGGTATGGAATTGTCACGTGCGTATGGTACGGTTCTGGGCAGCTTACCAAGAATCCGCCGCTGGGATTGGTCACGAGCGTGGTTCCCATGGTCATGTTCTCCTTGACTTCGTGTAAATTGGGAACGGTGGTGTGTTCTGCGAGAAACACAGAAGAGTAAACAAAAGAGTGCACACAGGAAGAGCATCTGGACAAATTCCTCCATTTTTATTTTTCCCAGAGGAGGAGAGAAACGCTCTGTGTCCTTCATTCCACATCACGACCGGGTCGTGTGGCTAAATATAGAATTTTACAATGGGTGTGTGGTAGAGTGCCCCACCGGGTGAAAACTTTTTTTTTTCTTCAAAACAGTACACTTTAATGCAAAATGAAATGTTATCTGATTATTCGTATTATTATAATTAGCTCTAAGTTATATGTACATAACTTGCAACACAAAAGCCTTTTGTGAATTATAAATTCTGCCTTGCAACAAGCGATTACACAAATATGAAGTGAAAAGCAATCTGTGTAAATTTATAAAATGTCAAAAAAATGTCATATTAAGAGCACTACGAGTTCTGCCTAGCAACAAATGACAAGTAATAAAATGATTTCTGCATGCAATTGTTGATCTTGCTGCTGCACCTTAACATATATAACAAAATTGCTGTAATTAAGAGGAATACATACAAGTTATTAAACACAACATATGGCTAATGTTAGCATCTTGCTACAAAACGTTTCATTTCATTAGCAGCCAGTGCACGTGTTTTCCTAACAAGTATTAATGACAACAAAAAAAGAAGTCTGCTAGGAAGTGACTTGCCGTCTGGTGGCCGACATGACAAATAATTTTTTCATCTTTTTTTCTTAGAATTCAAAAACGGGAAGAAGATACAGCACTTCTTTGTTAGCATTTGGTCAGTTCTTCAGTGTAATAAACGAAGAATTTGAGCAACTTTAATGAAGGAAGATGTCAAAACACATTCTAATGATTTCAGAACTGGCTGTATTGCGGTGGTCTACAGATACAAAACTACACAAAATACAGCAGAATTTTTTTTTTAATGAATGATGATAATAATAAAAATGAACCGAATTTCAGGGTTGTAACACATACTATGATAATAAAACGGTTGCCCATCAAAACCCAGGAGACTGCTAGCCAAGAGCTATTTAATGTTTATCTATTTAATGAAGCTGTAATTACACAAGCAGCGGCCATTAAGACCATCTTTGTTTACTCTGATGGGCCTCGCTTCCCATCAGCCAGAGACGCGGCAATAAAACGGCACACACACACACACACTCACACAAACACACACTTAAACACAGTGTGTATTGCTTACCTGGCAGCTGTAGTTTAACACACGTGCTGTCCCCCCTGCCCACGGGACACTTGTAGACGTCGCCAGTTCGTTTCGCCGGCTGGCCCGACAGCGGCGATCCAATCAGAACCCTGCATTTGAATAAATAAACATTTAATGGCTCTGATCTTGCCAAACTAGTGTTTTATAACAAGCGCAATCATTCTTCTTGTATGGGAATTGTCGTTTTGCCTCCATAAGGGCGGTGGTAATTTAGTTTATGAGTTTCGATATAGGAATTAAGCGTATGACATTAACGGACACATGACTTCAGGCATGTGTGAGTTGGATCACGTGACCGCGCTGTGTAAACTGATGCTAAAAGGAGTCGCTCTTGGTCTAAACACCGCCACTTATTAACATTCCTGCGCTCTAATGAGGCCTGAGAGTCCAAAACATTGTCAAGAAAAGGCACACTCAAGTTCATAGGCCAAGATGCGTTTAAGTTCTGCTTCGGCAAGATAGTGTCAAAATTTGAAGCAAAACTGGCACAGAAATTTACAACAGTGAGCGTGACACAAATTCAAAATGATTTGACATAATATACATTTAAACCCTATCGATAGTTTTGCATTATATAAGAGACCCTCCCCTCACTGTGAATAGTTTCAATTTTGATTGTTGTTAAAAGAAAATTGCGAGAATTTCATTTTTTATAAGTGAGAAGGCCATCATAATACACAAAAACTTATTAAATTAAAAAAATTACAACTGCTTGAGAATAAAGCCTGAAATTAGGAGAAAAAAAGTTTAAAGGAACAGAAAAAAATATGAAATAAATACAAACAGAGCTAAGTTGCATTAGATGTCATAATATACACTGAACTCCTGTTTATCATCAAGCATTATATAAAAGACCTTTCCATCACTGTGTTCATTTTTCACACCCAAAAGTCATAATATTAAAAAAGTCGTGTCATGTAATTCACATTAAAATAAAGTGAAAACTCATATGATCATGAGCTGACAAAACATTTTGTAATAAAGCTAAAAAATACATAAATATGTGGAAAGGTTTCGCAAGAATACTGTTATAATACACAAAAAGTCATAATTGAAAAAAAAACACAATTTCACGAGAATAAAGTCATAACTTTATGAGAGAAAGCAATGGCAGGAATAGCCATTATTTTGTGACACAAATATTTATGAAAGATTAAAAAAAAATACTAAAGCCCTCATCCCATTGAGTTGTGAATTTTGCAGGAATTAGCAAATTTAGTTGCTTTATTTTTGTTTTTTGAAGATTCAGATTGGATGCAAGCATATTCATAATTAGCCTTGTTTGTCGCCATTGTTGCAAGGCAAAACAAATTGATTCGCAATGTTTAAAATGTCCTTGCAAATCTATTTTTTGCCAATGTTCGCATTTTTTCGAAATATCGACGTAGTCCATCGGAAGTGTGTCGGCGAAGTTATCTTCGGAAATCCATGAGCTAAACAACCAAGCTGTAAAATGACATGGTCGTGGGGTCAAAAAAAAAAGAAATAAATTCAGTTACTACCAACAAGTTGTAATTTAAGTAAAAATTTCCGCCCCAGTGGTCGGATTTACTTTATCGGTTTGTGGGCGATATCTATGGCTAGTCCCTATGCCGTCATGGTCGACCAGCGGCATCACCTCGAACGGCTTCTTTCAAACGTTATCAACACGCTCCTACGCGTTTTTACAGTACCAGACGGTCTCCATCACTTTTTTCTCATCAGCTGCACTCCCACATTTGACCGATTACGTTAACTGCGGAAAGTGTTATCTGAAAAACGGCAGACGTTATAGGCCGGATTAGCGCAGAGTAAATTACTTGAACTGTTTCACATGGCTTCGATAAGGCGAGGCGGTGGCAGGTACGCAATAGATAAAAAAAAAGTGGGAGCTGTTTGCCAAGCTCTAATATTGTTCAACTTAGGATTTCAACACTGGATAATTATAACACACATGAACAAAATGTATCACAAGAGGATTGTTCAAACTGCAGATTGTGATGCGACTTGCTGCTAGGCAGAACTGGCGAGACTCATAAAACAACATTTCTCAGTTTAATGGTGCTATACGATGGGATTCTTTTATTTTTTTCATAAACGTTTGATGTTTCAAATTAGCAAATGAATTAATTTTGAATCTATTGCACACTGTGAGAACATAAAATTGAATATGAATCACTTTACCAAATCAGTCCCTAATATATATATATATATATATATATATATATATATATATATATATATATATATATATATATATATATATATATATATATATATATATATATATATATATATATATATATATATATATATATATATATATATATATATATATAGTCCAGAAAAATTCATTAACAATTAAATTAATAATAAAAATAGATTTTGGGTGGTACACTGCTTCAATAACCACAATACGAATAAAATAAAATAAAATAAAATAAAATAAAATAAAATAAAATAAAATAAAATAAAGACCAAGCACAATCTTCTGAACGAATCCAAACTCACCATTTGCCCTCACTGTTTTCAAACTGTTGCACGGTGTAGCCAAACATGTCCTCTAGTGGGCCATTGAAGGACAAACCGTTCTTCTGGTCCACATTGAAGGACGCCACACACACCAGCAGCACTGCAGGGAGAGAAAAAAAAAAAAAAAACATTTATACAGGGACAAAGCTGAAATAACCTGCCAGTCGGAATACATAAACAAATCCTGAAACAGGAGAGGAACGAAACATCAACTCAAATATACTGAAAATAAACATGTAATCTAAAATGTGGATGAAAGGAGCAGATATAAAATGATCTGTTCTACTGTAATATACAGTAGCCTCCGTTATAGTAATATGCAGCAGGGATGAACTGAGTGAACCGCCGACACACACATTGACGCAATGTCATTTCGGAGGACACATAAGGAATGTCAAGCATCACCGTGAAACACTTTGCCCTCAAACTTGTCTCAGTCATGGGACAAAGACTTTTTCTCAACGCCGAAGGCTATGGCAGAGGCGCCGTATGAATTGGTATGAATCATTGCGAGCGCACCACAAAGACGCCATTTACTGTACGTATGTGCTGTGCAAAGTTGAATTCGTCCTGTGTCGGTTGCTCGTGAATGCCTGGGGAGGAGTGGGCGAGGCGTGAAAAAGAGACACCACCAGCGGACAACAAATCAATTGCAGCTGCTGGCTGAGAAACAATAGACTTGGCAACGATTTGTTATTTGCTTTATGACGACTTTTGTTGCTTCGTACTCGGATGCGCGATTGCCTCCCAGAAGATGATAATGAGGATGATGACTATCTCAAGTCCGAGTCAAGACAGGAAATCCGGTCCTGGCCGTCGTTTGGATCTGTGTGGGTGTGTGCATAGTACAGATGGTTGACTTGTGTGGGTGCTTGGTCATCAGTTGGACGGTCAGTTGTTAGCTTAACCTACTGGACAGTCAATCATCTTGGTTGGTTGGTCCTGAATGGATGATCAGTCATTGGATGGTTATATCGTTGGTTGGTCTGACAGTTGGTTGATTGGATGTGTTTTAAAAACAATAGTTGGTTTGATTGACTGATGAATCAGTCGTTTGATCAGTTAATTTGATAGCTAGTTTTTTCAGTAAGGCACATAAGCGCTTATTCCACTAAAAGGTGAACGCTGGAGAGTGTCCACAAAGGCAGGGGCTCTTTGATCTCCTCCTGGGTTCATTCAAGGTCGCTGAGGTCGCAACAAGATCAACAGAGGTCACCACAAGGTCACAAAAGTTATTGCAAGGAAGTATTGAACATCATAATTTCTTTGAAAGAAAAGCAAAGTCTGGCAACCTCTCGCAACCTCTGGTGACCTTTTAGTGACCATTGCAACCTTGAAGAAGCCCTGTAGGTTATCTACAATTGCAGAAAATCACCAATGTTCACCCCAGTAGAGGTGAATATTATTTAGTGTCTAGGAAAGCTCCTCCGGTGTTCACTCAAGGTCACCAAGGGTCACGAAAAGTTCGCAAGAGCGCGGCCCAAGGTCACCAGAGGTCGTCAAACGTTGCTCTTGTCGTGAGGAAATGTTGAACGTCTTAAAAATTCTGTTGCAACGAGAGAAACGTCTGGTAACCTCTAGCATCCTCTCGTCACCTCCTAGCGACCTCTGGCAACCTTGAGGAAACCCTACAAGAGGTTATCAAAAGAGCCACAACTGTTGCATGCAGTCTCCAGGATTCTTCCCTCAGAAAAGAGAATATTGATGAGTACCCGAGAAGGTAGCAACGTGACAAGAGCAACATCTGGTGAACTATAGAGACCTCTTGTGATCTTGAAGCAACCTCTGGCGATCTTCAACAAACCATGGAGGAGACCAAAAAAGCCACTACCTTCCCAGAAATTCATCAGCGTTTGTCCATCAGTGAAATAGTAGCTTTAGCTTCTGGGTTAAGAGGATAAGCAGTCGTTTGACTGGTTACTTAGTGTATCAAGCCATTCATTCATTTGGGTGGTTGAACAGATATTGTTATATCTATCTTCTGGAGTTGCGGGATAAAATGTGCCTACAAATTGAGATAAACAAAGTTTAATAAATCAGGCACGGATGGAGCAGCACTTTGTGCTCATCGAAACTGATACCATGTGACGCCGTTCGATTTTACAGTTCAAGTCAATAAGTTCTTTCACGCCGGGTTCCTCGTTGAACATTCATTGAACATTTCACGGTCAGCTACGCAAGTCATGACCTGAAAACAGCAGAATGAAAAGAAAAATGGGATTAGCCCATGTATGCGCAGACCGAGGTGCGTGAGCTTCATGTGACGAGGTCGACTCTCGCCGCTAGAAACGATCCACCGACTCACACAAACAAACTCCGTCCGCTGGCCGTCCATTGGAGTTTATATGTTGATCCTACAGATTTTGACAGGAGATAACCCTCATTTCTGCATTCCCTTCTGGAAGGATAAGGAAATCTTAGCCAAGATACATTATCCAAAAGGTTCTTCCTGGGTTCCCTTCTCTGCTTCCTCTGTTGCTTAGTAGCTCCATTTCCTCTTCCTCTTAACCTGATTATATACATTCCTTTAAATTGACAGGTGCACTCTGGCGCATTATGCTGAGTCAAGATGGCTTGGGGCCAGTCGGCCCTTTTCCTTTTATCAAACGGTGAGCTCAAGAGCACTTCAAAGCTGCACCGCACAAGAAGCGGCTTTTTATATATCCCGTGATTACTACGCATCCTACTCAGCTGTACTCGGCGTCTGCGTCTATTTTGGTGAGTCTAGCTAATGTCTGCGCTGGAAAACTAATAAGCGTGGTGGCCTCTTCGTAGATGGAAATGGCCTCATGGAATTACCCTCCAGGGCATTTGCTATTCAAGTTGTCCAGTGCAGTTGCCAAGCAAAGACGAGGGACGAGATGTTTTTAGCCAAGGACTTGCAAAAGACAAAACAAGACACGCTTCTATCAGCTGTGTCGTGAGACTGTGCCTAATTTGTTTTATGTGATTGTGCAAAATGTGGTCAACATTAGATCATTGTGTCATTGGGATTATGCAAATGTTACTATTTAGACCAAAGTTGCATAGTCTGGTGAACGGTTCGTTTTTGTTCATTTCTTGGCTGTGTTTTTCGAGGTGGTGAGATGGGTTGTTTGGACAGTCGGTTGTTGGATTTGTTATTGCTTTGAATTGTTGGTTGCGTGCTTGATTCAACAGTCACACAGACAGTGGACAGGACATCGATTGTTGGGTTGGTTAGTTAGTTGGAAATTGATCAGTTAGTTGTTTGGAATGCCAGTCATGTGGTTGGTTGGGTTGACCGTCATTTGCTTAGTGAGTGGGTTTGATGGGCGCCAGTGGTTGTATTTGTAAGTTTGACAGTCAGTCAGTTGGAGAATTGTTAGGGCAGTTAGTCATTTGTTAGCTAAACCGCTAGGTCGGTTGGTTAATTGCGTGGGTGGACAGTTGGACTGTAATTTGTTGGTTTGATTGGTAGTGTTGTCCAGGTTACTTAAGATCTTGACACCAGTTTTTGAGTGTTTCCATTTAATCTCAGATTTAAAGACATTTTTACTTGGTTTGGACTCGGTCCTGAAAAGGACAGATTTTTGATACACTCTGGTCCAGACCAGGCCAGTACTACTGTGATTAGAGTGAACCACAAAATGTAGGTGAAATGATGTCGACTCTGTCGCCTGCTAAAATTTTACATTTGTTGAGTTGTATTATTTTAAAAACAACAGAGCAGAATTTGTTTTTTGTTGCAAATCTAAGTAAAATTGATACTGATTGTTTTGTTGTTCTATTATTGTTTATAAGTATTATAAATTGTCACCATGTTATGTTAATCACTAGATCTGGTTGGTTGGTTTATTGATTGGAAGGTGGACTTTGATTGGTTAGTTAACTTGGTCAATCTGACATTTATTTACATGTGCTGCTGTTAGCATTCGGCCCTAAAATAGCTAGCATAACAAACTAGAAGAAATGTTTACATTTGCAGAACATGAAGGAATGAAAAAAAACCCTCTAAACTCAGTACAATATATCAATATGTCAACACACAGTTCTACTCGAGGTTAATCAAAAAGTCTGAAGGATAATCATGCTAACAGGATAACGCCTAATGACCAGCTTCGGGACTAAAAAAACGAGCCTATTAAAAACAAACCATTTTGCTCTAATTCATTGGTATTTCTGGCCTAGTGCTACATCGAACCTGCTGGGCTGAGGCATAAAATTCAGGCAAGTCCAATTACTTTAACGAGAACACAACCCTCAATACTTGTCACACACCCAAAGACGGCAGAGCAGTTGAGATGCGAGGTTTTTGAGAAAGCAAAGAGAAACATGGAAAAACAATCCCTCATTTGAAACGTGTTATCGAAAAGGCTCCAAAACAAAAGCCAGAAGACTCAGCTGCGAGTCTGTTTTCAGTCAAACGTCCATGTGGTCCTGATTGATGTTGGCACCGTGTCAGCTAGCAAAAACATGCCATAAAACGCTGCCCCCTCACAATGCTACGCTCAGTGGACGACGATACGTCTTCGAGGGTAAAATTTCAAGCGGCAAAAACCAGAACCGCTGATAAGAGGGTTTCGGATCGGCACCTGTTCGTTGTCCGTAAAAGGCGGTAATCCGTCTTTTAAAGGTTAACAACAGTCAACGAAAACTAATCGGGTACGCGTGTAGGACGGATCCAGATTAGCTTTTAAAACCCATTTTGATGATTAAAAAGCAATAAAAGGTGGAAGTCGAAATTGATTTTTTTTTTCAAAGAAGGCGACGTCAATGAAAATACAAAGTGTCCGTGCTGCAGTGGAGATTTTTTTTTTCTGGGCAAATATGCTTGCATCAAACATCGTAATACATGTAGGCTACTTCTCTTTCCTGGCACGGCCAAGCGGGACAGCCTGCAGGCATGACGAATTATGAGCTCCAAATATTTCCAGATTTCCTTCTGCTCTTTCATCCTGATCTTATTTTATCCCTTGCCCATCCTTTATTCCGTTTTTTTTTTCTATTGTGTTTGACTGTATCGCATTCTTCTCATATTGTTCCGTTCCAGCCGCCACGCTTTCCGCTAAACTTCGGACAATATTTGTCGATCTTGGCACGTGGCCACAGTGTGGCTTGTTTGCAGGGACCCAAGTGGCTGCATTCCAATACGGTTGAGATGATAAGGGTGGAAGAACAGGAGTAATCAAGAAAAAATTACAAATTTTTCCATTTTTGGGATCTAATCTAATCTCTTAATTTTGTTCAAATAAATTGGTAGTTTCTGGAAATTTAATTTTGAACATTAAATATACAATAACGGTAAAGGCAACAATATAATTGTAAGAGTAGAGGAAAAAGTACCAAAATATCAGAAAATTGTAATATTACAAAAAAAATTCTAAGAGAATGACATTGATAGAGAATGAAGTTGTAACATTAGTAGAATGATGGTAGAATTTTTTTTATCATAATGTCAGAATACTGTATTATGACAATCAAGTAAAAATATCATACTTAACATTATTTAAAGTTTACAATTTTTAAATCACAGAAAAATATTTTAAATAATATATTAGATATATGAAATAGAAACATATACAAATATAACAAAACATTATCCTAAAAAAATATTTTATCAGAATAAAAGACTAAATTAGCATTTTTATAAGAATAAAGTGAAAATACGATGCGATTATTGTTTTCTTAATATGTGAAAAAGTCTAAGGTAAATAAAATGCTACAATAGAAACAATTAAGAGAAATTAAGTTAGGACGGTAAAGTCAAAATTTTTATGAGAAGGAAGACATAACATTATGAGAATAATAGCTGCTAAATTATAACATCGGCTGAGAATAATGGTGGAATTTTACGAGAACAAACTATGAGAATTTATAATAGTATGCAATACAATTAAAAAAAATGAGTAAGTTAAAAAAAAATCCTTTTTTGCTGTTCATTGACCACTTCATTTTCTTAATGTATCAACAAAACATCTGGACTGACGCCACACTACCGCCCTCTAGAGGACCGGATGAATGACAAGCCACATTTCAAGACGTATGTGTACCATGTTTATAATGAATTAGCAATTTTTTTTCACCTTCTCTCCCCTGAGGATGATCATCCATCTCCCTGCCGTCCCTCCATTTATCTCTGTCCGTCCCTGCTTTCTTCTTTTCATCCCTCGTTCATCGAGCTTTGGTGTCACATTCCGCTGTGTGCAACTTCCAGATGTATTCCCTCCACTGGAGGATAACACATGCAACTAAAACCCTCACATGACATCATCATCATCACTGACCCCCCCTCATCTTAGAGCAATGCATCGCCCCGCAAAATCACCCTCTTTTTGTAACTATTGCTAAATATGCTGATGGCGACAGTTTGAACGTACACAGAGGAGTTGGAATGATTGGGCTGGGGGGGGGCTTCAAACTAAAAAATATACACATGGACACACAAACGCACACACCCCAGGGTCACACAATGACCTCGCTGCCAGAATCAATAAGCAACACGCAAGAAGACTCGCAGCAAGTGGAGTGGCTAAACTCACATTTCTTCCACATCGCCGCAAGTTTGTTTGGAATAAGAAAAGAGTATATAAGCTCACATCATCAAAAGCTGCATAATGACTACATATAGAAGTCACTCTCTGCAAATAGCCGGCTTTGTATCACATTACAAGTGTTATGCTATCATTAAAAGTCATCAAAGGAACCAGATTTTAGTCAATTAAGGTGATGTTAAAAGAACATTCAAGATTTTGGGGGGAAAAGGCCTGAAGTGGAAACAGATGCTGTTGCATCTAATTAGTAGATTATGATCTTAATCCATCCAGCCATGTAAAATAATATTTACATAAAAAATGAATAAAAAATAAAGTCGTTTAATTAATGTACAATACAACTTAATTTATATCATGCTTTTATAATAGCTACAGCGGTAAAAATAAATATAATTTTTTTGGTTAATTATTATTACGATTTATATATTATTTATTATAATAAATATTTTAATAATACTGAAATAGAATTCAACATTACATTTTTATCAGGATAAAAGTACTGTTGCTCAAAAAAAATAAACATTTGAAGAATTAAGCTATATTTTTGTGCAAATAAATTGTAATTCCATGGGGAAAATCAAAACAAGACAAAGAAAAAAGAAAAACTAATAACACGACGTATGCTACACATAACAAAAAAATGCCAGAAAAAATAGGATATAATTATGCAATAAAAAGTATTATTTTCTTTTTATGATAATAATGTATTACAGCTAGAGTCAAGTCAGAAAAACAAAGACAAAGTTGTAATTTTAAGGAACGATAAATGCATTTTAGTGAAAATTAGATGGCTTGATTATGAGGTAAAAAATTCATATTTAAAAAAATATTTACATCATTTTGCAGAAAAAATGAGTATAATCAATATATTTTTACAAGAATAAAACTATACAGCCAGAGTTAAGTCAAGTAATAATAATGGGAATACAACATTTTAATTTGAAGAGAAAATATAACAAGTCGTGTATTTTAATATCTGCGCAGTTCCATGAACAAAATCTCAATGTTTAAACTGATTATATGCGTTGCTAATATGACAGCATCATGACAAAAAGTAGCCAGCGAGGTACTTAACAACAAGTTCTCCCCTTTTCCCATTTGGCAATTTTTTTCTCTGCTCCTGTCAAGAACGATAATGCGAACACGTCGCCCCCAGGCCAACACAGCCCCCGCCATGATATCACTTTGATGGATGGCTCCGGCCTGTTGTTGGCCTGGGAGAAACGGGTGAAAGGGAAGTGGGGGGGTGATGGAAAGGTTGGACAGATATGGTGCATTGATGAAACATGTAGACAACAAATGCACTCAAATGGTGCTTACGGTTTTTCCCGGCTTGTAAGCAGTTCGACAGCAGACAACTGTTGCTAAGCAAAACAGCAGCATGGAGAAAAAAAGCTATCATATTGTAATGGCGTATGTCATATTAGAATAGGTGATCGAAGGCGTACTCTTCCAGTTGGCCCTTATGTGCCTTTGGTTATACTGCAGTTAATCAAAACAGCAGCACCTACCACAAGACAACTGCATATCGTAGCATCAAAGATCTTACAAGTTTCACAATGTTGCGTGCGACTATATTTATGCGCACATGTGACTAGTCTGTTCCGCCCGGTCCGCCTCACTTTTTGACGTTTCTCCACATTTATGATGTACTAAATTAAAAGTGAGAAAAAAGGCGCGGTCCAAACGTTAACACCAAAACCAACTGCAACAATTTAATGACCTCCCACTGCGCCACAATTTACGAGCCCCCTGTAGCCACTCCGCAAACTGCCAGTCAACCTCACCCTGCCTATAAAGCGTGACCAACTCGGGCAAACTTTAGCCTTGCCTCAAATCAAAGGGAATTTGGATGTGAGTACTTCTTGTGTGTACTAGGAGTGAACAATTCAACAAATTCAAATTGACATTGTAATGTGCCAGAATGCAAATAAACAAATAAAAAAATCTATCCATCTATTTAGCTATTGTCCTAGCTCGCTAGCTATTTTCCTAGCTCGCTAGCTATTTCACTAGCTAGCTGTCTTGTGAATCTATCTATCTATCTATCTATCTATCTATCTATCTATCTATCTATCTATCTATCTATCTATCTATCTATCTATCTATCTATCTATCTATCTATCTATCTATCTATCTATCTATCTATCTATCTATCTATCTATCTATCTATCCTCTTGCTACTTAGCTAGCTAGGTAAAACAGCTAGCTAGCTAACTGTCTGTCTGTCTGTCTGTCTATCTATCTATCTATCTATCTATCTATCTATCCTCTTGCTACTTAGCTAGCTAGGTAAAACAGCTAGCTAGCTAACTGTCTGTCTGTCTGTCTGTCTGTCTGTCTGTCTGTCTGTCTGTCTGTCTGTCTGTCCGTCCGTCCGTCCGTCCGTCCGTCCGTCTGTCTGTCTGTCTGTCTGTCTATCTATCTATCTATCTATTTATCTATCTATCCTCTTGCTACTTAGCTAGCTAGGTAAAACAGCTAGCTAGCTAACTGTCTGTCTGTATCTATCTATCTATCTATCTATCTATCTATCTATCTATCTATCTATCTATCTATCTATCTATCTATCTATCTATCTATCTATCTATCTAGATAGCTAGCTACCTATTTTACTAGCTAGCTATCTTGCTTATCCATCCATCCATCCATCCATCCATCCATCCATCCATCCATCCATCCATCCATCCATAACCTATAGACCATATATAGCTAGCTAGCTAGCTATAAAAAATTCAGCTGTTCAGAGGCTCCGGCATTGGAACCTTATGGGTTCAGCATGAGTCTGTCTGTGTGGCATGACCTTCCAGCAAAGGTTAAGACCAAAGGAAGCTCCCAGAACGTGTTGTCGCACCTTCACGGGTGTTTTCTTTATCTGAAGCTTGCTTTGAGGGGTATCGCTTTCCCAACCAAAGTGTGTGCACGCGTGTGTGTGTTGTTGTTGAATGGATTAGCGTAGAAGGTCTAGTGCGAGTCCGTGTTTGCTTTTGGGCTCAGAGGCCACTTAGATGAAGATTAGGTTCTTCAAGCAAACACTTCACGGGGATAATAACGGGGATCAATGGCGGAAAACTGTCAATCAGCTGTCATTGATAGTGAAGAGGGTAACTGGCGTGTGCTCGCTGCCCGCTTGGTGGCGGTGTCAAAATGTCTGTCACTATACTATTTTGCCCTATGATTGACTGGCAACCAATCCCAAATGAATCTGCCTTTCTTTTATCCCAAAGTGATCCGGGATGGTTGATACAGAAAATAACTCAAATAAGCCAAAACCACATCACTTGATGCAAATTAAAACCATAATTTACTATTGCTACCCAAACTACTACACTCCTAACCCAACCCCAGTTAACCCATAACCCGATTTCAAATACTTAACCCTCTTAATCCACAACTTAACCTAACCCAGTCTTTCTCAACTATATTTTGCCAGACCCCCCCTAGAAAAGAGAAAACTTTTCACACCCCCCCCAGTCGATGCGCTGAATATAAATAAGATTATTATTGATGAAAATTGTTTAAGTATACCTACACATGTATCCATTTAACATTAACAACAGAAAAACGCAATATAAATCAACTTTCAACAACTATTATTTTTAGCGTGTTTATACGGGTTATAGCTTAGTCTAAAACGGAAAAAAAGAAAAAAGTGCACCAAAGTGCCTGAAACTAAAAAAAAAATATGAAAATTATTATTGTATTGCTATTACAATCCACATGACGAAACAAAGGTTTTGCAACAAGAAAATATTTATTACCACATATTTAATACTATAAATCACTAATAAAGTGCAGTCTCGTTGAACAGGTCTACTTTTGGAAATTTCCATTTATTTCATAGGGCGCACTGGGTTATTAGGAGCATTAAACTTCAATACAACATCCGTACCTAAGACATACCCGATTAATGGAGAAAATTAAAAGATTTATGATATATATTTTTGATTTAAGGAATTAAAGGACAGCTCCCTTTGAAAGTAGAATAAATCGATTCGGCTTGATTCAGAAGGATTACGATTTGATAGTGAGCTCGGTTTGAGAGGGTACGATGCAATTACGTTTTTGTTCTGCATTTTACATACATTTGAGTTAACTTATCAGTAGAGTATGTGTGGTTAAATTTAATTGTAGATTTTCGAGAATTATGTGGGTTTGAGCTGAATTTGAGATCAGAGAAGCCCGAGAAAACTCAAAGAAATTTATACAGCACTTCCTGCAACTTCCTGCCTGTACGTATTTGTGCACAGTACAAAATTCTTGTCTTGCTCTGCTAGGTTGTCATGTGACTTTAACATGCTGAGTCTATGGTTTCAAAATTATGACAGTGAATGCAGCGAGATCACCTCATCGCCATATGCTGACATAATTCATTTTCCAGTGGCATGAGGCATAAACAGTCCAAATTTTATCATGACAGTTGACAGCAGTTTCTGACACGTGCGTTTTTCTCGGTCTGACAAAAAAAAAAGTGACATCATCGTTTGTCAAACCCTTGACAATTTTTTATACTCTACTGCAGAACCTCCGAAGGTTGAAAAACAAACGAGTTCAAATCTCGGTCGGAAAAATCTTATGAGACTTCAATCTTGGTACCTATGCATCTTCTGGACGTGTTTTTGCAACAAGTGCGTGTGAGGAGCATCGGTTGCAACGACAAACCACAAAAGTTTCATTTCCTCTTCATCTGAGGGCTGTAATCGAGATCCATTTTTTTGTACGACAAAAACCCGTGCTAGGATTTGGAGAACCTCTCAGGACCAGCAAAATTTGAGAACCTTGGGGTGAAAAAAACTTGATAACGCATAACAATAAACATCTTACTTCTGATTCTTTCATATGTTACCCAAGGCCTCTGTAGGAAAAGCTTCCCCGCCCTCGATTTACTGACATGTTTCCTTGTATTCACGCCCTTTCTATAATCAGAGATCTAAAATGAAACGCTCTCTTCGAAGAATAGAAAAATAAAGCCATTGTGATATCCAGCCGTGAAATACAGCCGCAGTAGATTTCCTCAACAAAAGAACAACCAAACCAACCACTTATGAGGAAACGTCAAGTCCCTTTTGTGCGCATAATGAGGGGCATTAACAGGGATGGAATATTAGTGGATAAAGCGAGGCGCCCATTTGGTGTCACATGACTAAACATCAATAGTTGAAAGAGCGACGTTGACTGCGGTTGTGAATTATTAAAGGTGTTTGGACAAACCGGAAAACCCTTGATGAGGTGAGATGGTTTTAGTTTGAATTGCAGCCTGTGAAAAGTCGCACCTGCACACCAGCGAAATGGAAGCACGAAAGGTGTTAGCCTCGAAGCATATTTGAAGCGTTAGCCATTAAAAAAAAAAAGGTGGCAGTAAATGACCAAAAAATTGTCATTTTCTTCCACATTCACGACGTATTTCAGCCAAAGGATGGAACACTCCTGGTAGTGTGGTCATACCATGTAGAACTTTGACATGTTGTCACCATCTGGGTGAAATTTCAGCTCCCTAGTGTCTTCTTTCAATGTGTTTCCTTTGAGGTGAAGATTAAAAGATGGGACAAAATACAACATAAATGTTAAATGGACAAAGAATAGGATGGCAAAAGGGTAGAAGACCAAAAACTCAGAAAGCTTCACTGAGTTTTTGGTCTTCTACTGTTTTTGCTGGACTATAGCACACTGTTGAACAGGAAAACTTCCAGACAACAAAGCAATAGTCTAAATATCTACAAAAACAAAAACAAACAAAAAAATTTCTAATTGAATGAGAATAACAGTTAACCAAGCTAGAGATATCCCTAATTTATTTGGCAATTCCAGAACAGAGACCGTGTTAAATCATTTTTCATTTTTGGTCCATCTGCTGTACAATTGCGCCATTAATGTCCGCGTTAGGATGTCAGAAAAATGAAAATGCCTTGAAAAATTAATCACTGTAACACAATTTCACAACAAAACGATTCATATTCCAATTAATTTGCTCTTAATTTGAAAAGAAAACTATACTATTCCCGTCACAGCATTACATTAGATTTGGTTACTAGCTGACCCAATATTTGAACTTTATAGGTTGTTTTTAGAACAAAACAAAGACAACCCAAAAAATAATGTTGTTCTTAATGTTGTATAAAACGAGTCAGCGAGTTGCATACAATTTTGTCCATTCATGATCTTTATTTGACCAACAATTTGATCATTTTTAAGCCAACTGTTAACCTAACTGTTTTAGAGAGTGCAGAAATCCTGTTAAAATCTCACATACCATATAAAGTACCTCCACGTACCCCTAAGCACCCACCCCCACTCGAGAACTGTTGGTTAAATTTAGGATTAGAACTCTATATATAGCTAGGTCTAAGAGTAAGGTTAGGGTTAAAAAGTGTTAGAATAATTAGATGGTGCAGATGGTTTGTTGTGCATCCAGGATGTAAGCAAAAGGTCTTTGAGAGTGTGTTGTATTTCCTACAGAATCCCAGTAAAGAGGGTAAGAGGTGAAAGCGCAACGACTTGAAACCTCGAACATGGTATCGCACCACCTTGCAATGTTCATTTGAAGTTTACTAATGAATAAAAAGCGTCGTTAACTTCATGGTGTGTTACAAGCCTTTTCTCGGGGACTACGCTCGAACACCAGCTGATTGAAGCCAGATGCCGCCTTCCCTTTATTCCTGTTCAAACTCAAACCACCTGTTATCCCCCCCCCCCCATCTCCGTTAGGAATTTGAGGAGATTAAATGCTTGCCATCACAATAACCTCTAGGGTGGGGAACCCAAAACGGGGGTGTAGCGCAACATGGGATAGCTTGTAGCTTCTTATGCAGGTGAGGTCACAGCGGAGCAGTTTTTAGCGGCTTTAAGTACAACCAGGTTGACTTGTGAATAATCAGCAAGAAGCTGAACAGACAGCGGCGAGGTCACAGAGTTGGGGGGGGGTCGAGGGGGAAGCATGAGCTTCTGCATAGAACCAATATTTTTTTTTTGGAGCTAACCATCTTAATTAGTATCACAAGTCAGCGTTATGTGGACAAGTGGGGCAATTTGATATTAAAGAGGGACATGGTTGATTTCGCTGGGTGATGTCATCGTATCCAACATATTTTTTTATTACCCCTCAAGGTTGACCGACTTGGAAACGACTGAAGGAAACCCCCAAAAGACGCGTCGTCTTACAGCTTTCATTTAAAGGGATATGAAACTTCTAAATCCGTTTCAGCAGTCAAAAGTTAATGTTTTGTGTATAATTTATTTAATAACAAAATTATTCTTTCTTTACAGTTAATATCTTTAAAAACATGTTTCTTCCTACTTGCCATCAACTGAAAATGATGTACTTCAGTTTCAGATAAATTCAAGAGTTTTATTGCCATATGCATAGTAATACTACACAATAAATTCTTATTCTGCTCACTTCCAAAAGCAGACTACATTCCACAATCGAGCAAATAATAAAGTAGGCAATAAAACATTATGGAGTCGGGTGAATAGAAGAAACTATACATATGAGGATGAAAGTGAAAAATATCATGTAGTGCAAAATATGTATTCAGCAACTTTCCTGCACTGTGCAGGATTTGTAAGGTGCATGTGTGCATATGGTAAAGGTACTTATGGTGAGGCAGAATAGTCCATGAGGGATTTGTTCAGGATGGCCACCAATCACAGCTCCCCTTGTGAATGTAACAAGACCAGAAAACACCTGGGCTGTGATTGGTCGTCACCTGAGCCATAAGCATATGATGTCATTTTCAGTTGACAGCAAGTGGAATGTTATCTGCCACGCTTCCTGTTTGGAATTCTAACCTGCAATACAGTACTTTTGCTTTCATTCTTCATGTCATGTTACTCCATATCAAACTAAAGAAAAAAGTGTCACCATCTAGTGGTCAAAAGTGGGATTGCACTCCAATATACAGGAGGGATAGATCAAAATAGAATTATTAACAATACAAACATAAGTTAATGGAAGGTGAGAGAAGGCCAGAAGAACCCCCCCCCCCAAAAAAAAAAAAATAAATAAAAATAAAAAAAGACACACGAGCAAGGCCGGAACCTGGAACCTCCACATGGGGACGTCAAAGCTAGGATTCAAACCCGGATCCACCAAAGGTTTCCGTACGGAAAACATGATATTGCTGATTTTACATGGCAGAGGCACCCGAGTGAGTCAGACGTTTTGACGCCGCACGAGTGTTCGCACGGCAACGGCAAAGCTTTTTTTTCCAGCAGAGTGTAAACACCGCACTGTGATGCATTCACTGACACAACTTGACTGTAACTGCCACTGGATTTGAAACAAATTCCACTGCGGGGAGAAGAGGAGAAAATAATTTAATTTTGAACACATATCCTGTAGTCATGAAGTTGTTTTACTTTAAATTGAGTTTTTCAGTCCAAAAACCCAGCAATTAAAAATGCCAAAAGCAACTAGCACTAAGAAACTCACACTGAACTAATCAGCCAACCAAAATCCAGTTCGTGATGTCACTTCCTAAGCCACGCCCCTTAAAGTGTCAAAAGCATTGGTTCTCAACTTTTTTTTAAAGATCTACTCACAGCGAAATATGTTTTTTAGCCAAGTACTATTGAACCAAGACAAAGCATATTTTGGATAGGTGAAAATCAGATCTACATTTGTATTGGCATCACTCTGCATATTTTATTCAACGATTGTGTTATTTCCGGCTTGTCTGCCTGAAAGTTGCGTGCCTGTTAACAATGAGTCAAAAACTTAAAATAAAGGGAGAAAATACTTAGCAGAGGAGTTGCTGTAACACAGTTTAGCAATATGTTCGTCCATGTTCCATTTAATTTGCTTTCAATCTGAAAATGCACTGTTCCTGTCATGGCTTCAAATCAAATTAGATTTTCTGCAGAGAGTTAAGATCTCACGTAACTCACTGCCCTGGAATGCACAATAATTACAACTAATAAAAACTTCAATTTAAATTTGATTTTAAGGCATCTTTTTTTTATTAACCCTGCCATTACATTTGTTTGCAAGGAACAGAAATAATGTCGCCGGGTCACATTGACCCGGGGTGTATTTCATCACCCAAACCTGTCCAAAATGTGTATAATCCAAATGCAATATTTTGTTTTAACCAATGAAAGATGGTCGCTTCACAAAAACAGCAATAATGTCTCAGGGTCAATATGACCCGGCGGGTGTGCAGTTATCCAAAAGTCTCCCAAACTTTTTTTTTTTTTTTTTAACTGGAAACCTACTCACAAAGTAACAAAGGCAAAACATGATGCATATTTGCGTGTTACCTTTGTTTCTCAACATCATGGGTCATTTTGACCCAGGGTTACCAATATTTACTCTACAATTGTGGAAACCTTTTTTTAGCATAAGCTCACCAACAAATCTTGTGATTCATTTTTCCACCCTCAGCAAAAGCAATAATATTGTTCTTTTTTGACCGGGGTTTTGCTTATTTGTTAAAAAAAATGCAGAAATGCAACAAATTTCAAAAAGTATTTTAACAAACTTGCATACTCATGTCATTTTAATGGTTGGGTTTATTACACATAAGCCAAGCGGGTGTTTAATAACTGGGAAAACTTTATTCAACATTTATTCTAATTTTCAAACGAGTCAGTCTGACACCATTTCAATTGATTAAAATGTAGAGTAGGTCCAACTGCTAAGAATTTTTTAAACCTTGGTGCAAATTGTGGTATTTGAAAAAAAAAAAAAAAAAGGCCAAAAAGCTGCTATTGCTAAGTAACACCTGTCTAGCTAACCGTCTCCTGATTGGCTACACTAGAGTTTATTGCCAAACATATTCAAATGGATGGCCATCTTATTTTTTACACTTGTGAAACAGCTCAATTGAATTCAAGTGTTTACAAGAGGTCAAAACGAGACAAATCTGTCATTTAGAAACCTAGACCTAAATCCACTTGGACACCCTTGTCACACTAACATGCGCCTTTATGATAAACAATAAGTCTGTGTGTTTGAAATGACTTCATAGACACTGTATAGTTACACTAAATATCACGCTGAGTTTAATGATCTCAGCGCCGTTGGAAAAAAAACGCCTGGTAGCAATTATTTGATTAAGTGCCGTAATAATGAACTCACCAGTGAGCGCAGCTGTCGCGGCAGGCCAACTTGAAGTCATTTTGGCTCCGTCAAACTGCGGACCGTTAGTTATTATTCCGCCGACTTTGGTGACAGGGGACGAGTGAACGACCCGACGCGCACGCCCCCCGGCCTCCCCAGAAAGACTGAAAAGTGTGATCTAGTCCATAGCGCGTCCGCCTGTGCTCTGAGGGACCGAGCTCTGCAGCAGCATGAAGAGGAAGGAGAGGAGGAGGAGGAGGAGGAGGAGGAGGAGGAGGAGGAGGAGGGATGTTCTCTAGCAAGCGGGACCTTACTCGGGGGGGCTTGGTCTGCCGCCGGAGCATGGGAAATTCATACTAGTGCCAGGAAGTGAACATTTACACCAATGTTCTGTCTGTTTTAGTGACAGCTGGGTCGAAAGCGCATTTGCTTCAATAGCGTTACCATAACATACACGGGCTAGCATGTAAATGTATACAGTGGAACCTACAAGGTTCACTAGCAAATATTTTCCCCCAGAGGAAATAATGGAAACAGGATTCGTAAACTCCAGAGTGAATGGGATGACAGGAATAACCTCTTTCAAACTCATTTCCAATAAAACTTTGACTTGAAAATAAACTAACTCATTCGACCCCAAAGACATCATTTTACGTTTACGGTTCCAGACATTCAATACCAGGTATATGTATATATTTTTTCAAGCCCCGTTCAAATGTTTGGCGGAAGCATGGTCGAAAAATGGCTGGCGAAGTAAAAAGATTTAAGTATTTCATGATTTAAGTAAAGTAATTGATTATATTAGATAAGTACAAAAGTAATGACAATGTGAGTAAAAGTACTAAAACTAAAACCAAAATGACTAATTATTCAAGTAAATGACTAAATCATGTACGAAAGTCATTCAATTACTTAAGTTATTAATTACTTAAGGTAATTAAGTACTAATCCGATTAAGTGCTAATCCATTACTTTATTAAGTACGATGGCTTTTGATTAATTTACTTATGTATAAATATTTTTTCAAAACCCAATTCAAATGTTTGGCTGAAACATGGTCAAAAAATGGCTGGCGAAGTAAAAAGATTTAAGTAATTAATGATCTTCGTACTAAACTAATCGATTACTTTACTAAAGTAGGAAATGTTTTAGGTATTAAAAGTACTTAAGTGATTAGGTATTAAAATAATTGAATACCTCAAGTACTAAAGCAATATATCACTTTAGACATTATTACTTTGGGTAATTAAGTACTCATCCAATTAAGTACTTTAGATAAGTACTAAGGTAATCAATTATATATGGTAAAAAGTACTAAAGTAATAGATTACTTTACAAACGAAGGTACAGAGTAAAATTAATGTATTAACAGTCATTTTCAGAGCCTTATTGTTCGGATTAAAAATGTAAAAATACATCATTGGGAATGATAGAGTTGCTCAATCTGTATCTGAAAATTTCAAATTAAGAAAAAAAAAAACCATGCTCTATGGGGTTGAGATCAGGCCCTGCGATTGAAATAGAGGGATTGGAAAATCCGCATTTGTTTAACTTTTCTCTGCATGCCAACCCTGTGTGCTTACAAAACTTCTTCCTGTCTTCATCCCTGACAGATATCTCACGCATTTCCTCACCATTCTCTCCACTACTACCCCCCCATGTACTTTTCACGCACCTCCAGTGGTGTTTTTTCCCCTCCCCCTGAAAGCAACATTTTACAGTGAGTTTCCTCCTATTCTAATGCACCCACTCCATCTGCAGACAGGAAAAGCATTAGGAGCGGACAAGATAATGAGTCCTTATCTAATTTAAGCCAACATGTTCTTAGAATATCCAGAAAACAAATAAGCGCCGTGCTGCCGTTGCTGCTAGCTAACGAAGACAAAATCCCTTTGAGAGCAGATTTGTTTTTATCGAGTCTGACGGGGAATCTTTACTTGCTTATTTGGGCCCTGCGAGGGACATCTATCTCCGGAGAACGCACAAGGAATTTGTAATGTACACAAAAGAACGGTTCTGACGCGTTTAGGTCGACGACAGCAAAGCGGTAGCTCGCTATATATGGCGCGGGGAATCACGCGGACGGCTAAAAATGGTATGACTTGTGGATCGGCGAAGCTATTAATCCAAAAAAGTCAAATAAAAATTGAAGACGATAGTAGGCTGCAATGATTAAAATGATTACCACTAAAATGTTGATTCATATTGTGTATCTTCTGAATTATATGACGTAAAACTTTTTGGAACAATTTTTTGTTGCAATGTTAACTCTTTCAGTGCCAGGGACGAGAATTATTGTCTTTTAAAATAGCAATAACAATAATAGATAGTAAAATTCTCGTCAAATATGTTTTTTATGGACGGTAGCTGACACCCTTGACTAATGCTTACCTCATATAAGCCAAATGTGCACTGTAATGATAATTGTGACCATTGGATGGCAGTGTTGTTTTTTTGTACATAATATTTTTTCTTTCTTTCCTAATTAAAGTGTTAACGTTTTATATGTTGTATGGGGGAAGATCTTTTTTCGCTTTTTTATCGCTTTTCTTTCCATTTTTTTTTTTTGCAATTTTCGCATAGCTACAAATTTCCCCTCAATAATGTGAGTTTTCACTCATAACGTTACAGCTTTCTGAATGTTACATTTTTTTCTTTCAGAATATTAGATCATTTTTCGGAATGTTACTTTTTCACTTTAGTAGTATTTTATTCATACTTCATACTTCTTTTATTCATACTTTTTACCCCTAAAATACATTCTCATAACTTTCTCACTATTTTAATGCGATGTTACGACTTTATCTTTGTCAGAAATGATGCATTCAAAGCATTACAACTTTATTCCAGCAAACGTCAAATTAATTCGGAATTTATTTGCAGAAAATTGCCTTACTGATATAACTTTTGTAACGTCGCATTTTTTTCGTCTTTGTCATAACATTTGTCAACGGGCATTATTTTTCAATGCAGACAGCAGCTGACGGTGACGCGAGAGTGTGTTAACTCTAATCTAAGTCATCGGCTTTTACAGACCACCAACATTGTAAGCGAATACCACTTTCTCATGATTTTCATGGCCTGACTTAGTGATGCCACTGGGGGCGAACAAGCAAATCCTGTGTCGCGTCTTGCGTCAAGTTGGCGTGAAAGAAAGCAGATCCCTCTTCGCCGATGCTTTTAACACGGACGTTAACCAGACGAAGATAAGCACGAGCGGAGGAACATAGCTTCACTTCACCCCCTGTAACCTCTCCTTTTGATCGCCGCTCATTCCGAACCACTGCGTTCATTTATTGTGTGGATGCCGATTTTGTACATACAGTACAGAGAAATAACAAATGCGATGAGCGGGATTGTTAAAAAAAAAAAAAGTGATTCCGAGGAAACAGCAAAATGTGATGACATGATTAGAAGAAATCAGTAGGAAGTCAGTGGAACCACATTTTCACAATTGTGCAGCTTCTCGTATTGTCACCCTCCGTGAATACAGGAAGTAGAGTCATAGGGTCAGGTTAAGGGGGCAAATACTGCTGTGAACAGCCAAAATTGGCAGGTAATTTATGCCAAAGGGTTTTTGGTAGCACGTACAGAAGAGATCTACTCTACAACAGAACATTTTCACAAGAGGGGACTTTTCATTTGAGTTAAGCTTGGGTTAAGTTACATGTTCCCATTCATTTGCTCTTAATTTGAAAAGAAAAATGTACTGTCCCTGTCCAGGCAATAAAAAGCATTAAATTAGATATGCGAAGAACTGCAGAAACGCTTTTAAAATCTCACATATCCCTCAAAGCGCCTTCACGTAACCTCCAGGGGTTACTTATAACCATATATGAGAACTGCCGTTGTCAGCATAGTTATCCACGAGAAAAACATACAGAAAAAAGGAAGTAATGTTTTGCAGTGAAAAACAGAGAAGGCTCAAAACGCAATCTGCAAACAGGCAAATTTAAACGCTAGATTATGATAAAATGAGCGCAATCATGATCAGAAAATGCAAATCCCATCACTTGCATCTTGATTTCCAGTCTCTTTGATTCTCGCCTGGAAGGTAAAAATGAGGCGTCCGGCTTCAAAGTGTTACTCTAAGTCCCCCGAGGGCAGCTAACAACAACAATCCAAACACACGGGCATCACTTAACGAGATCAATTTGTGGCTGGCTGACAGGACGCAAAGCTTCGGGTCTTGACCCCTTTGACTCTGTCAACACTGACTCAGGGCTTCGGTTACATCCTGGATGCTGACAAATGAGCCCACTCCCTGCCGTTTTCCACAAAAGAAATGAATCATTTGTTTGTAGCGGGCATATCTCCTTTTGTTTGACGGCGGATGTGAGGGAGAATCAGACATTGTTGCTTCCTAGCTGTCACAGTTTACAGTGATACCTCAATCTGGGATTTGAAACTGTCACCGTGAATTGCATATATCAAAGCCATTTTACACATTGCAATAACCAGAAATGCCATGAATCTATTCAAGTAATAATTTAGAGCATTTATAATATAATATAATAGGATAGGATAGGATAGGATAGGATAGGATATAATATAATATAATATAATATAATATAATATAATATAATATAATATAATATAATATAATATAATATAATATCATATCATATCATATAATATCATATAATATAATATAATATCATATAATATAATATAATATAATATAATATAACATAACATAACATAACATAACATAACATAACATAACATAACATAATATAATATAATATAATATAATATAATATAATATAACATAACATAGTTACTGATTTATCCTTGTTAAATTGCAAATTTTCTTGTGATGGGACTTTTTGCAGAAAATTGTCGTAATATTCTTAGAATTTATGACTATTTTTAGAATGACTTTTAATGCAATGTTTCTCATAATTACCACTTAATATATATTTGGATGGAAAAAAGATTGATACTAATTTGAGGTACAGATTTATTTTTCTTAAATTGATGATGTACCAAGTGACAAATTGGGTGATGACGTTTGTTTGTTTTTTTTGGAGGGGGTACATTGACGTTTTCATTTTTTGCATGACTGACTTTACAATTAATCATAAAAAGGGAGTGAATGGGAAAGCAAAGGAAGTGATGTAACACCAGAGCACTCCCTTGTCCTCTGGTCACCCCGATTACGCGCGACAAATCTAACAATGGTCGCTACATGACAAAGCGAAATCAACTGTTTATGAGCCAGAAAAAGGAACTGCTGTAAATTCCAAGCCATCTTTTTCCCCTTGAAAGCAACTCTGTCACAGAGGAAACTTATCAGGAGAATTAGTGATCTAAAAATGCATTTGTAGAAAGACAGGCCTTGCTCCCAATAATCTATCCTAATTTGCAAAACGCTTTTACTAAAATAAAAATTTTCGCTCCTTTTGAGTAAATAAACATCTAGGACATTACTCACAATTTCATTAGACGTCAGTTAATGCAGTCTAAATATGTTTTTGCACAAAAAAAGGCCTCACCGCAAATTGAGAAAAAAAATCGCTCATCTACAGTCACTAATGGTCACCAACAGTCCAAAAACATCACTCCAGTTTCTCCAAACATAAATTTCAAGATTCCGGTCACATTGTTGGATAATATTCAGTAATGCCTCTCACACACACACACACTGCATAACACGATGTATGGTGAGAGGCATGCGGGCGCAAACACAGTTGTCTGGGCGAACCACGCGTGACAACACATTCTTGGCGTGTCAAGCCGCCGTCGGTACTGCAAGGGATCATATTCCCCAACGTCTCAAGCCGTGACATCTGGCGTGGGTGTGTTTTTTACGACGAGATGCTACGTGTTGAGAGGCATTCACACAGTGGTTCCCCTAAAAGACCCTCAAACCCTCAAGTTCTTTTTATCGATTCGTTGAATTAATTCCTGATATTTGATTTGCTAGGAAATAGTGGATGTCATTGAATGGGAGGGCTCTTACCGGGGGATGATTATTTTGTCCGTTTTCAAGTGTTTGTCAGGAGTTGTTGACTGTTGCTGGAGCTCCATAGCACAAGGTCCACATCCCAAACATGGGCGGGGGTCCTGAAAAAGAGGTTAGGGAAGCACTGACTTGAGGTAATTGACAGTTGAAAAAAATATCTCTAGTATCTCTCTAAATATCTCTAATATCTCTAGTTTGTAACGTGAGGTGAAAAAAGAAATGCTAAACTTTTGTAAAGGTGGGTGGAAATAAATTTTGATATGGAAATGCAGGAAAAAATCTATCTGGGCATTCCTTTCTCATGTTCTATTGTTGTTGTTTTTTTTAAGCTCGGTTCCAGTTTCCTCAGCTTTCACAAATTGGCACCGTTCATCACATTTACACAATTAGGATCAAAACAAGAGTACCGTATTTATCTACCATTCATTTAGCAGTATTACAATTTCCGCAACGCATCTCGATAATAGGCATACTCTCCCATGTTCATTTGAGTCCACTCTCATCACAAACGTCTGATTGCAAATATGTGGAACAAACCATTTCCACCACGCCCATGAAGCGGTTACGTTAATGCTAACATAAATTGCTCTGGGGCACGGCAAGCTAATGTTGAACAGGTTGAGTTTGGCTCCTTTTGACAGGTCTCCAGGGGGTGTTTGTTAAATGGAGAAGGCACCAATTGAGGGGGTTCACATGACCTGAGGCATCGGCCGCTCATGTGAGTGCGTGTATGCGCCCCCTTTGGTAAGCGGATGATGATTGAGATCAAAAAGGCTCGCCCCCTCATCGACTTTGCTTTGACTCCTCCACCTATCGAATCACATGTTTTGAGAGGCCGGAGCATTGTTCGGTGCACGCTGAACTTCTCATCTGCTCGGGATTAAAGCATTACCGTAAATAAAAAGCCTCACTCAAATGGATGACCTTTCTTTCCCATCGGGCCACAAAACTGGCTGGTGAGTACTAAGGCCTGAGTTCATTGATGCTATCATTCACAAACACACTTAAAAGCTAACCGCTGAGCCCAATGGCACTCTCTTGCTAACCAAAACAGCAGCATCTATCAAGGAAAAATTTTGAAGGCCTATTAAACACATCTGCAGATGAGGAAAGAAATGCCCATGGCTGCTATGCAAAAAAAAAAAAAAAAGTCAAAATAAAGGCCTAATAGAGGCCTCTATCGATTTGCTTATTTATTTTCAAGTATTTTTTTAAGTCATTCGATCCCAAAGACGTATTTTTAGGTTTTCCTAAAAAACATTCGACCTCAATACATTTTTGTTCTAATTTTCTGAAGAGTTTTGGCTAAAGGACAGCTTAAAATGGCACATTTTACCTAAACTTATTGATTATTTAATTCCCTAAAATAATTGATTACTTAATTACAAATGAAATCAATGACATTAGGTAATTAATTACTACAGTAATCATTCACTTTACGGTAATCAAATAATCAATTACTTTAGGTAAAATGTACTGATCACTTTAGGAACTCAAGTACTAAAGTAACCTACCCCGCCTTTATGTACAAAAATTGTAAAAATGTGATAACAGCAAAAGTAACTACGCTGTATATTTATATATTTATGAACTCAAAATAGGAATATTCATTTTGTCATATGTAGAGTATTATGATGTTTGAAGCCTTGTCCAGGCTAAGCCAATCATTAAAGTCATTGAAAGGCTTGCAATTGTCATAAGTTGGCCGTTAGCGCCACCCGATGGTTTTGAGGTGTCAACACAAAAATTTCTATTGCGCCCCATTTGCGAGGTGCCGTTGAAAGGATGAATGCAAAAATCAGAAGAATTGCATGATAACACATTGGATTTTAAATATGTCCAAAAGTGACAATATTTCCCATTTTAAATGGCAGTAAATTAGCCCAACATGGGCTAAATTAAACACCGACAGGGTGTACCTCTCGACCTGCTGTTTGCAAGCATTTACTGTAAAAGGGACGGCAGCGTGGCATATTAAAAGTCGTCACGTTTTGACAAGCAAAGCAATATTTTAGCCTCCTGTTTTTTTGGTATGCTTTTCCTCTACCAAAAATATAAAAAAGCCCAAATTGGGTCAAAATTTCCCCCAGGTGTTAAAAAAGGTTGAGGACCACTGGTGTAAATGTTATTCCAAACATGCATCTGTAAAAATACAGCCCTTGCCCCTAATAAACACATCTGTCGAGAAATGATTTCTTAACCACTACTGACTCACTCTGCGTAGAACCCTAACAAAACGACCGTCAGTAAAATTTTGAAATAAGCTAGCGTCGCACTAACAATTCCAGCTGTTGCTCGACTTGTCCAATTGCTGGCTTCACTTTCCCCGTTTGCGCCATTGTGTCCGCGCACCTGCGAACATTAAACATGGCCGCACGTGTGTGCATTACATGTATATCGGGATCCTCAGCGGCGGCACGCAAGACTTGCGGAGGGGTCCCATTGTTCAAGACTTCCTGCCGAATCCTGAGAGGGGCAACAGAGGAAAGGGAGGATCACAGGAAAAGTCTTTTTAAAGTAAAAAACATTCAAGTGATCCGACTGGAATGAAAAGTGGAGCAAATCTCGCAAAATCGTCAGTGAATTATATTCGTGAATAACTCGACAAATGAGACAGTGACCTCATTCGGGGGGGTGGGGGGGCGGGGGGGGTCCACGGTCCACTGACTGATCTGTGAACTCGATATTCAATGCTTGTATTGTTTCAGCTGCGGGGCAGAAAATGACTTCTTTCAGTGGATACCATAGGCTCATTGTGATGTTTATTATTCATGTCGCCTTTAACGGCGCAAAGGCAAAGGACTTCCCTTAATTGTGCCGCAGCTGTCGTCCCAGTGCGATATTTTGTCTGCCTAGTAAAAAAACGAAGAAAAAAAAAAAAGGAAATGTTCACCTCAACTAGAGATCACAGGCTAGCAAATCTCGCAAGATTTCAGCTTGGCTAGCTTTGGCTTTTTTAAAAATCGCCTTTTTACGTGGACGAGATTTTTCACTCTCACTTTCCTAAAGCAGTGTGGAATGTTGTAAAAGTGTCGTACAGTTCTGTTCAACCGAACGATAATCGGACGAAAATTCGGAAAGAACATCGAGCATGTTATGAGACGCTAGTGCTATTCAGGACGTTTTGTACGCACAATTTTCACTTTCAAATTCTTGAAGCTTGCGAGACACTTGAAAATCTTGCAAGACTTTAGTTTGGCTAGCATTCTTTTTTTTTCCAAAACACTTATTACGTGAGGAGATCTTGTCCCTGATTTTTCATTCTTAAATTTCGGAAGTGCCGTAAAATGTCGTAAGTTTAACATAAACATAATCAGATGTAAATTCAGGAAGAACATCAAGCATGATGTGAGACAATAACGCTAATCGAACGTTTTGCATGCTAGGTCGTATATTTCAAATTAAACTAGGGTTGTTGTTTTTTTTATGACACTCAATATGCGACGAGAATTTTGTCGGTAAATTTCCTCTCAACTTGCTAAGCGCCATAGAAAGACGTAAAAATGTTGTGGAGTTCAAAGTTCAATATAAATATAATTGGATGAAAATTCAAAACGAACATCAAACGTGATGTGAGACAATAGCGCTAACCAATACAAAATTATTCTGGTTAATTACGATATTAACTCATTCGCTGCCAATAACGGCTATAAACGTCAAAAGATTTCTTTTGACTGGGCTAGCAGCGCTTGAGTTAATTATTGTACCAGTCACTGTAAGATGCTGGCATATACCCCAAAATAAAAATGCATTATTTGAGATAATCGACCATTTTGCGGAACATTTAACTCATTCACTGCCAATGACGGTTATATACGTCAAAGATTTCTTTTGACTGGGCTGGCAGCGAACAAGTTAATCAAAGTAAAAAACCCAAGAAACATACATTTAAGAGCTTGATTTATTTAAAAAATAATGAGCAAAATGTTCGGACAACAATAATAAAAACTGATTTTATATTAGTTTGAATGTTAAAAGTTTCATTGATAGCTTGTCCAAAAAATAGCTTGGGTATAACTTGCTTAAATACTACAATTAAGTATTTAGTAACTGTTGTAATCATATTTCGTAAAGCACCCATTTAGCATTCTACCGCTTGATTTCATAATCTATCAAATTGTCAAATCGTCATTTTTTAAAATGACAAATTCATTCATTCGATTTCTTGTCCAGCCATCAAAGAGGCAGTGAGTACGTTTCACAAAAGTAAACTTGTACGAGTGTTAAGAATTGATTTGCGCGGAGAAAATTGTCACGGATCGAGCGAGACCGTTTCTGTTTTCCCGTATTCAATCCATATGGGGTCCTTGAATGCACCGTGAGTTCCCTCACACAGAACTTCTGTTTTACCTTTTTGGTAAATCACCCATGGAGAAACATGCACATGGAAGATTTTATTCCGCCATTATGATAGCCTTCTCGTCTCGTCTCGTTACTGCAGCAAGCTGTGGGAAATCGGGGGCGTTGTTTGGACCCAACATATGATCCCCTCTGCTTTATCTCAACGCTGGCTTTTTGAATATCATCCACCATTAAACATAATTACGTCCCCGCTCTCCAGCGCCACACACTGTTTTGAGCTATTTAGAGATTCAGTAATTCACTTAGAGCGGGGGAAACTGTAAGCAAAGCTCTCTCGTTCACTCTCCTTGGGGTGTTGTCTTAAAAGAGCGATTGCATGTGTGTGTGTGTGTGTGTGTGTGTCTTACATTGAAAGAGGGCACCAGGGGTCAAGCCTTTTGCCAACTCCTGAGACAGGAAATGGCTCCAATATGAGAGGTCTCCGTGAAAGCTCCGGGGAGCCATTGGCGGCTCCTCATCCACAGCAGACCTCCATCGCCATCAGAGGGAGCGCAGATGACCTAAGTGAAAAATACAGATGTTTTGCACGGCTCATTTGAAACCATAGACGCCCTGCCGGGCTTCGCGAGGATATCGTGTTTAATTCAAAGTGGCAGTGAGGGCACAGGATGAGCATCTTTCAGGTACTGTGTTACGTAGTCAAGAAAGCAATATTTTTAAAATAGATATGGTTTGGACCTTACCAGAAAAACAGCAAAAAAGGTGAAATATGCGACATATGACCTTTGGCACCTTGAATGATATTGTTTACTTACCAAGAACAAAACATACAACATTTGGGGAACAAGAAAAACATCTAACTTTAGTCTGTATTATATAATATTATTATATTATATTATATTATATTATATTATATTATATTATATTATATTATATTATATTATATTATATTATATTATATTATATGATATTATATTATATTATATTATATTATATTATATTATATAACCCCAACGATCTTGGTTGAAGGAAGGTCTAAATTAGTACTAAATGAATTAAGTGTTATAGTCATAGAATTTAATGCATTTAATGTCATTGTACAATGAAATTGAAGATTTGAAGAGCTAAGGCCTAATAATAATAATAATAATAATAATAATAATAATAATAATAATAATAATAATAATAATAATATATAATAAAAGTAAAAAAATACAGGTAATTAAATATTTTTGGTAAGTCCTAAAATAATTGAATACTTTTGTAATCAGTAACTTAAAATAATTCATTTAGTTAGAACTTTGAGTTACTTTAGCTCCTACAGTTAACAATTGCTAAATGATTTCCTGTTTTTTCTAAAATTGTCTGGCATAAAATGAATTAAGTAGGAAAAGTAATCATTAAGTTGAAGTAGTTAAATTATAAAGTAATCAATTACTTTGAGAATGTAAGTACTTTAGCTACCTAATTATCTAGTACAAGCCATTTTAGACCCTCCTTTTGCCAAACACTTAAAAAATAAAAATAAAATAAGTATCTGGGATTTAATGTTTGTACTCAGTTTAAAAAAAAAAAGTGAAAATGTTTTCGTGAGTGAATGAGTTCAACTTATTTCTATTTCACTCTGGAAGATTTGTTATTTTTTTCCAATTGTGTGGTCCAGGTTCTAAATCATGTTAGTGCTGGAAAAACATTTTTTTCTTAGTTTTTTTTTTTTCTTTTTATATAATATCATAAGTAAGTGGCACTTGAGCCAGGGCGTGGACAAGTTTTATATCCAGCAAGTCTGTCATCTTTTTCAACCCAAATTTTGATTATAATCCAAATTTGACCAATGTTAAGTGTGGGACATTTTTGTTGAGGTTTCTTACTGCGTCCTTGGTTGGTGGAGCGCTGCCAATGAATGAAGACGGACACTCAATCAAATTTCAGACAATAGACGTACGTCATGGTGAGTCAGAAAAGCATAAGAATATGAAAATATGTAACAACAACGAAAACAAGAATGAATTCATCAGTTGCTTGGGGAAGCAACTTCCAAGAACGGAAATTACAGAAGCATACTGCCACCGTGTGCTCAAATTTGGGTAGTACATGCTTCACGTTGGTAAGAGGTGTTGGTACAGTAGAACCAGGGATTTTTAATTTGGAGCTTTTATTTTGAAATTTTGAAATAAAAACTATTGCTGTAAAATCATAATATGAAGACTTAAAATGCAAGTTATAGCAAGGAAAATCGTGAATTTCGCTTTTATTTCGTAATTTAGGGAAAACAATTGCGCGAGGTATGAGATGTACATTTTAAAGTTGGATCAGTTTGAATTGGGCTAAAAACCTGGTGTACAAACTACGGTCGGGGGGCCATTTGTGTTCTGTCATCTCCATGTTTGCGGCCCTGAGCCATATACTAAAAGTACAATTTAGCATTGCTTCTAATGCTATTTAGAAAAGTAATTTTAAAACGTTTGCGTTTAAATAACCTTTAAAGTGGGGAAAATTCCTAATTTACTTCATTAACATTAGCTGACATTTCTTTAACATTAATTGATGTAGATATTACTTAATAACTACTTTACCTCCAAAATGTGCAATCGATTTCTTGATTGATTTTCTCAGTGTTTAATAAGTTAAACTTTAAAAAAAAAACACAGCTTTTTATTTTTTGTATGGAGCCTTCAAAGGAAAAGCTTTGGACACGCAGTGGATACGCCAATTACTCAAAATAAAAGCATGCTGCTTGAATTTTGAACATGTAAAGGTTGGTCCCAAATCGGAGGGCAATATATCCAGGAATAAAAATGTATAATCATTATAATCATTATAAAAATAAAAGTAGAAGAACACGAATTTACTGCTTGCGTTTGTTTACAAAACACCTGGGAAGGGGACCTAAAATTTTAGCCATGTAGCTGTGCCTTTCTGACGACCATGAAGGCAACAACGATGCGTTCAGGTTCCGTTCGTGCCAGTATTCAAGAACGTCACCCCCCTCCTCTCCCCGCCCGCCCTCTCCACCATGTTGGCTGGATCAGGAAGTGGGCTGTAGCGAGTCGAAGGAGCTGGAATCCAAAGTCTGAGCACCAACGTTACCGTCCGTCTTCAATCTTCCCCCCCCGCATAGATTCCGCCACTTGCCCCATTCGACGTGCATGCTGGGCGGCCTCCCGCTCGCTCGAGGCAGCCACTTTTCTCCGGATCGGACCGTTTTGCAGCGCCAAACATGTCTTCTATGACTCAGAGAACCTCGGGCCTCGTCCAGCGGCGGACCGAGGCCACCCGTAGCGCCGCCGCCGACAAGGAGAGGGAACCCGACGCGGAGGAAGAGGACGCGCGTCGCGGCGATGAGGACGAGGACGACAAGGGGGACTCGAAAGAAACCCGACTCACTCTCATGGAAGAAGTACTGCTCCTGGGCCTCAAGGACCGAGAGGTGAGCGTCTTCGCTTCGGTCTAATCCGTCAACTAGCCCGTCGGTTGTTAGCTTGCTAGCTAACTCAACGTTAGCAAATGTCAACAAAGCTAACTTTAGCATTATCTTAGCTGTTTGTTAATTGACGCCACCGTGACAATAACCCCTCGAAACCTGACATTAATGTGCGTATTTCGAGTATTAATATCGATTAAAATTATTATCGTTGTATTTATATATTTGGAACCACATGCCACTAGTTTCTCTCGCTCGACCAACACGTCAGCGAGCAGACAAACAAGCGTACCTTTTTTTTGCTGTTTTTCCCTCCCCTCCCCCCTCCGAATTCGACCGACTCCTCCTCAGGGTTACACGTCCTTCTGGAACGATTGCATCTCATCCGGCCTCCGAGGCTGCATGCTGGTCGAACTGGCTCTCCGGGGGAGGCTACAGCTGGAGGCCTGCGGAATGAGGAGGAAAAGTCTGCTCTCCAGAAAGGTGAGGGCATATAATCATCATCATCGATCTGTGCAAAGGGGTGATTGTCAAACTATTTGGGGGTCCACGATCTGTACAAAAATGCTGTCATATTTGGCCAAGTGGATTCTCCACAATTCACGTGGGTTTATCGCCTGTCACACCTGAGAGCCTCTGTGTGGCAGCGAGGCACCAAACACACACAAAAGTTCTTCCTGCTCTGCCAGGATGTGAGCCACCTTGTTCAAATATGTCGTCGCCGATTTTATGTTTTTTTTTGTTTGCTAAGGTGATCTGCAAGTCCGACGCGCCAACCGGAGACGTGCTTCTGGATGAGGCCTTGAAGCACATTAAGGAGACGCAGCCTCCCGAGACAGTGCAGAGTTGGATTGAGCTGCTGAGCGGTGAGGCGTAGGACAAAAAAAAAAGGTTTGAAAATGTAAACTATTGTTGTTCACACTGATTTCCATCTCTTGGTCCCATTAGGGGAGACCTGGAGTCCCTTTAAGCTGCACTACCAGCTGAGGAACGTCCGGGAACGACTGGCCAAAAACCTGGTGGAGAAAGGCGTTCTCACCACGGAGAAACAGAACTTCCTGCTTTTTGACATGACCACGCATCCGCTCACTAATAGCACCATCAAACAGGTACAAAAATTTAGTTTCGATACTTTTTTTTTTCTTCCCCAGACCAATACCATTACGGGTACTCAACTCTTGAGTAGTCTCAGATACTGATACCAAGTCCTGATACCACTAGTCTTTTGAAACATAAAAAAATTACAGCAGATCATTTTAACCCTTTACTGGACACAGCGGCTGCTTTAGGCCAATAGTCTAAACCGGCAAAATTTCAGCCTTTATTAGGCACACATTTTTTCTATTTTTTAAGTCCTAAACAGGTAAGATTTTTCAGGCTTTTAGAGAAATTTAGGGCTACGTTCCAATTTAAGCAATGGCTGTTGGATGCTTTCAGCCATTTTGCCTGTTTAGACTATTGGTCACTGTGCCCAGAAAAGGGTTAAAACAAGATCTATCCGTACCAGTATGTACTAGTATGGAACGACAACAAAAATACTGATACCTTGAAATGGGGCCGCACAATTAATGGAATTTTAATCACAATCATGATATTGGCTGCCACGATTAATTAAGCTGATCCGAGGCGAATTTAACATTTAAAAAGCCAACTTTACATGTTAAATCATCATCCACTTTGTCATCCTACCATCAGGGGGCAATGTTTCTCACATGTTTGCATGATAAAAACTCTTTCTCACCCTAAAATATTATTTACCAGTGTGAAATGGCATTGAGTTTCTCGCCTAATTCCTAAAATATACAATTCTGAATATTTGGACCATTTTAACGATCAATTCTTGTGCTGTATTTTGTCTAATCTTAAAAAACATTTCACATCAAAGGGAAAGCATTGAAAGAAGGCACTAGGGAGTTGAAATTTCACCCAGCTGGTGAGAACACGGCAAAATTCAACATGGCATGACCACTTTGCTTCGCACTACCATCCATTGGATAAAATACTGCAAGAATGATGTGGAAGAAAGTCACCCAAAATTTGTCAAAATATTGCACAAAGTTTAATCGATATTCAAAAATATTTCTAGATTAATTTGGTTATCCATTACTTGTATGAGTTGATTAAATAGCTGCTCATATACAATTATCGATCATGTCACTGCGGCCAAGCCGTTCTGTGTTAAGTCTTGTGTACTTTTTGTTATGCTCAGCGGCTGGTGAAGAAAGTCCAGGATTCGGTTCTGGAGAAGTGGGTGAACGACCCTCACCGCATGGACAAGCGTTTGCTGTCTCTGATCCTACTGGCGCACTCGTCGGACGTGCTGGAGAACGCCTTCGCGCCTCTCCAGGACGACCAGTACGACTTAGGCATGAAAAGGGTGCACATGCTCTTGGAGCTGGAGCCCGAGAAGGAAAGCGCCAAACCCGGCGCCAATGAACTCATGTGGGCCGTGGTTGCCGCCTTCACCAAATGAGAAGGAAGAAAAACTTCTTTTTTTTTTTTCAGTTTTTTTTCCTTTTTTTTTTTTTTTTTTTACGCAAGCGATGCAGTTGGACCCTGATTTATTACTGAAGGACTTCAAACGAGACTAAGAGACAATCTAATCAGGTTGGGGGAGCCATTTTGTGCGGTCCACGTTGTTGTTAGTATCCCAGTGCAATCCCCATCGGTGGTGGGTGGGCGGGCTTCACCTGGTTCTGGTTAGAAATTATATCGGGAACGGACACTACACACGGAGGGAGAAAATGCCGGCTGGCGCCATGGTAACTATGAAGGAAGCGTCAACTTCCTGCTTCCACGCAGAACATTCAGCCAATCATGAGGCGGACGACGACAAAAAAACCCGTTTGAACATTTAGTTAACATCTTTTGTCAAAATTAAGGTCCATGTACTCGGACACTCTTTGTTCTGACAAGGAAGAGAAAGCGTCGTCTTTTGGCATCGGGATTACGCAATTTACTGCTTCGCCAGAGAACTATGTTGGAGTGAGTTGAATTTGGTCAAAATTAGTGCTTTGCTGACACCTTGTGGTACATACAGGCAATTAATAAATTTACTGGGACTCTGGGCTGTCAATTACGAAAATCGAGGGGAAACCGGCTTTCCGCTAATGTGTAATAGTTCAGCTAGCTAGTACTACTAACTAGTGAGGCAGAACTACAATGAGAAATTTGATAATACTATTGGCTTCAAGGATGCAAGCAGTTGACCACAGTTTAATCCTTTCGGCGCCCAGACAACATTTACAGTGCATATGCCTTTTTCGCTAACTATTTACTAGCCGCAACCTGTTGAAATTGTGATATCAAAATGTATATATTATTGAAAAAGAAACTGCCGCCTAAAGGATTAGACGAAGCGCGTTAGAGCCAAACAAAGGAGTCAATGGGGAAAAAAAACAAACGTCCTGAATGTTTTCATTCTCATGGACGACTAAAGTCGTTATTGGCATTTAACTGGTAATTGAAAACTGAATTGAGGACAAAGCTGACAAGTACATGGATCTTAACCTTCTTTCCCACGATGCCTCGTCCTGATATGCTTTTTTTTTTCCAGATATTGATTATTCTTTTTCCTTCATGGCATCTTGATTACGTAATATTGGGCGTCCACCTCTTTTATCCTGCAATTTATCACAAATTTTTTTGCACAGCTTGGTCGCGAGAACGGGAAGGTGGGAATGAGTTTCACCCGCCGTAATGGTTAAAAAAAAAAAAAAGTATATGCAGCTACAGAAAAGTGTCATTCCATAAAGCAGGGAGAGTAAGGCAGAGATATATATTTTTTATTTTAATTAGGGTAAATATTTGATATCTTTCTGACGCATTTGCCCCAAGTAGACGCAAAGTTTGATCGAGGTCGTCCGCCATGTTTGCACGTGCTAAAGCGCTACGAGGCAGCGAAACGGAACCTCCAAAGTCCAACGCCGGCAACTACTTTTACAAACATTTTCAAAATGAAGTGGAACCCTGATCATTTTGTCATTAGCAAAAAGTCCAAAATTCGCCTTTAATTGACATTTAAGTGCAATTAATGAAGAAAAAAAAAAAAGAATGGGGGCGCTATCGGATTTTTGAGTAAAACTAAAACGTTTATGACAATAGTCTGTTTTATCAGCGTTTACCTGTGCTGTGAAACAAACACATGGCTAGCATGAAAAGCTAACGTAGGTAGCTTACAGCTTTACCGTCAAAACACACAGTTAAAACGCATAGCACTAGTTACAGGAGATCTAAATCAATCTCTTGGCAAAAACAAGCGCTTGCTCAAGCCAGGAGCGAAAACAGGAAGTAAAAATCTGCCAAAGTAGTTATAAAACTGACACGTTTTTTTTTTTTTTTTTTCGTGGGGGCGGGTAGTAATATCAACAACAAAGTTCATTTAGTGATTAGCACAGATGCTAACGTGGCTAGTGTAGTTCCTAAAGCTTTATCGTGGGTTATAGCTATATATTTAAGCAACATACTACCATCCATCCATTTTATTAACCGCATGTCCTCACCGGGGTCGAAGCCTGGAGCTGAAATTTGCGACCTCTGAACTGTGAGGCTGGTGTGCCACAAAGTACCAATGGCGGCTGATAGAAATAAAATGGAGATAAAAACAAAAATCATTGGATTTTGGAGGTTCTGCACTTTTTTTTTTTTAGTCTGGATTATTTATTGGATATTATAAAAGCCCATCACTACAAAGAGGCCCTGCAAGGATAAAACAATTTTACACCCTAATTTTTTGTGGTTATGGTGCAGGGCTGACCCCCCCCCCCCAATAAATTTCCATCTATTCGATGGCATTTACAACCTTCCAATCCTACACAGCAACACCCAAAGGTGAAAGAAGGCAGGAAGAGCTGTTTGCATGCAACCGGCAGATGTAGCTCCAAGAAGAAGACGGCGTCGTCCTCTGTGTAATAAATTCTAATGATTATTAGTCGTTTTATGTGTTACGAGCTAACGGAATTGTACAAAAAGAAAAAAAAAAAAGGGATATGTCCTTTTCTCTCTATCTGTATGCTTTTGTATTACCACACAGAAATAAAGTAAAGGATTCTTTAAGTGCCTGAATTTAGCTCCTGTTGCTCTGGTGCTTTCTTTGAGAACTAGATCTGAAGAACGCTAACGTGTTTTTGGGTATGAATGCTACTTTTGGCGCACGATTGAAGATTACAAAGCTACTCTACTTGAACTACTAAACAATAACTACAATAATGCATGGAACCTCAGACAATGGTGAGTTTTATTTGTAAACTGTAAAACAAGTACAGGCTGATCATTTGTGAGTTCCTTTTTTTTTTTCAACAGTTTCTCTGAGGTGGTCCGGATGAAAATCCTCTGGCCAGGTCACATCCCTGCTTGGGCCCATCTTCACATTCGGCCTCTGGGCCTCCAATCGGGCGTCTTGCATCCACAACCTCTATCGTAGCTTAACAGGTTCTCCGTCAGGGTGACACCCGTTTCTTCTGTACATCATCCACGAATCAACCGTCACATCATCAGGTACCGCAGGACTTGATCAGGGTCTTGGGGTCCTTGGACAGGGCCCTCAACAGGCAGAAGGCCCAGTAAAGTTGATCGCCTATGTGGCGTAGCTCCAGGCCGACGCTCACGGCTGGGGTGGGTGGCATGTTCGGAGGATTGCTTGTCAATGCTGGAAGACATTTGGAAAGCGGTTGAGTCAATACGAGTTCAATATAAGGGGAGGCACACAAAATAAACAATCAAATCATGGATCAGAATTTAGGTCAACCGCTTTGTTACGGATAAATTACACTAAAAACAATACCATATAGACTAATAGATATAGACTTACAATATTAGCTATATAGATGACCACACTAGTATATCAGCGTTGAATGGAAAACTGGTCAAATAAATAAAAATAACAAATCCAAACGAAACACTTCAGAGTAAACGTAATCTATATGTGAGAAAAAAGACAAATATCTCAAATAGTAAACAAGTAAACACTCACCTTGACCTGTCATCTTGATCGACGTGTCTGAGCCAAAGTCAAAGAGGACAATAAAGTTGCACGACTTGCTTTCGTTAAAGAAGTCAACAAGCGAAACGCAAAACAACTATTCATAGCCGGCGACTTTATAAAGCAGCCGTGACGTCAAACCCGGAAGTGGTTTCTCTCACTGTGGTAGCATAGACAAAGCCGCATCACCTCGTTCTTATGATACGTTAACGTCTTCGCCATTTTGGACGTGTTCCGCCTATGATAATCAATGGACTTGTTTTATCAAGTGATTTTATTTATTTATAATTTTACAAAACGGCCTCAAAGGTAATCGAAAAATATTGCATGGAATTGAGTGTCATGTTTATCGTTGCGTGGGAGAATTGACACATTCAAGATGGCGACTACACTACGTATCACAACAAATTCGTTTCTATATGATGAATGTCTATACCTTTTGTGGCAGGTGACGAAAATGTGACGTCTATGGGTTACCTGTTCCAGTGTTTCGTTTTCGAAAAGTCACATGATTATTTCTGAACTCGATTAATACGCTAAAATTCATAATTTTATAACGAGAAACATTGTGAAATACGACGACAGTAAGACGCATTCTAAATTCAGAATACATTCAGTACCAACAAATATAATAAACTAAAGAGAACGGAAAAGTAAATAAAAAAAAGTGCCATCGAGGAAGCAAAACAAGCACCGAATAAAACAAATACATCATTCAAATAAAACATTTTACAAATGTCAATTTGCAATATGTATTTTGAAGATTTATTATCTAATTAAACACTTTATTTGATGCCTTTCAAATAATCGTTTGTCTCTCGTGCGATTACAATCACACAACACAGTTGCACTCAAGATCCATGTTTTTAAAATAGACAAAAATCTAAATGATCATATCTTTGTAATTGATGCAGACACAATAAAAAAGTACAGTTGTTATTGTTGCAAAAAAATTACATTTGCATAATAAAAATGAAGGTCTGTATTAAAAGTTTAGACCGTCCTCATTTACTGAAATAAGTCACGTTTGTTTTCTTTTTTTTTAATCTGGTAAAGTGTTTTTTTCCGTAAAGGTTATAGTTCAGTTGTATTTAACTTTTTAGCACAATACACACATATTGTAATTGCATTTAATCGTGTTTTCCTTTTGAATTAAATCATTACTTACTATAAGTAGTTTTGTTTTAGGGCGTTGCCTGGTGATAGCAAAACAAGTCAAGGCAAGGCTTCAAGTAGTGTATTGAAACGAGGATGTGGTGATGAAATGAGCAGTGTACCGCTGCCAAGTCATGTTACCAATGAGGTCATGTGAAAAATCACCTGTTTACAATTTCATACCTTTATGTAAATTATGTCAACTCGTTTGATAAGAATGAAAAAAAAACGTTAGGACCAGTTTCCATGTACGTTGAATAAATTAAAAAAACTCATTATTCCTTTTATGCAAATATTTATTATTGTTTATTTTTGTTTATTTGGTTTCACTCTTAAGTGCCGATGACTTCACCTGTATCACATGTTAATATCACCTTATGTAACTGTGATTTTTTTTTTTTAATACTTAGTCATCATGTTGACAAAACGTCATTTTCCTTTGAAGCATCGCTTAATTACTGTCCTTAATCTTGCTTATCAGGAGCTAACATTGTTAAGGTACAATGTTAGTGGATCTGTAACATTGGATCAATAACATTCTAAATATTCATATATTAAATGATAAAATTGCAACCATGCAAATCAGTAAGTAAGTTAGTATGGCCCTGGAAAGTCACAAATAAAAAATATTTTATTGTGACACTGTTTGGCAATGACAATTCATTTTATGATTCACAATTTCATCTGAAGAAGATGAAGATTCTCTTTCTTTCCCTGTACATGTGAACACCAAATTTGACCTCTGTGGTCCTGGGGTGCGGTTTTGGGGGCTCTTACCTTCTGGTAGCATGTGACGATTTTTCAATGAGTCCATATAACAATGATCGAAGATTATTAGCATGACTTGAAAATCCTCTGTGATCGTCAGTTCTTCATTATAATATCCACAATTTTGTCATTTGCATACATTATGCAGAGTGCTCGGACTTGATCAGCTCCAGAATTAATTGGATGGTCTTCTCACCTTTAAAATTTAAGGAGAAAAATAAAAAAAACATGATTTATATCAATATGGCGATGGAAGCAGTTTGGTTTTACCTTCCAAGTTCATGCGTGGGTTCTCCAGCTTCTTCTCCAGCAATGAGTCAAGCAGCTTCCTCAAGTGTTTGAAGATAACACCGATACGTACGGGAGCCTACAAAGTGAATGAACCTTATAAAGTTGTAAAAAAAGAGACACATTGCTTGAAAAAAAAAAAGTTTTTAATTTGGGAATGCAGTGAAGATATCTATTTTTTTTTACAAGCAGTGTGAAATGGATTACACGGGCTCTGAAACTGCCTGTTAGAAAAAAAAAAGTCTTAGTTAGCTATCCGCAAATGTGGCCTACTTTCACTGGTAAACGCTCCAAAAGTGAAGCTAGCATCTCGTTTGAATCGCCTTCTTCTTTGTCTTGTTTTGACTGGCAAACGGTCAAATTCAATAAATAAATAAATAAAATATCCAGCTAGGGCTTGTTTTCAAAGAAAAACTGCCCCAAACCACCTTGGAGAAAGTTAGCCGAGCCTAGCTTCTATCAAATGTTGGTTTTGACTAAAAATGGTTGAAAAATCCAGCTAGCAACTACTTAGCTAACTAGAATACATAACTGATTACTTAATCACTTAATACGTAATGACCTAAAGTAATGTATCATTTTAGAACTCAACCCTTGTGCAGTATTTTGTCCAATCCTCTGATCTAAACAAAGAAATTTTACAACAAAGGGAAAACATCGAAAGAAGGCACAAGGGAGCTGAAATTTCACACAGATTGTCAGTTAAAGTTCAAAATGGCACCACCACGTAGTTATCACCCCACCAGGAGTGCGCCATCCATTGGCTAAAACGTGAGAAAGATGCGGAAGAAAATGACCCAAAAATGATCAAAATACTGCACAAGGGTTAAAATCTATTTTTGACTGCAAAATAGTCCAAACGTGCATATGTAATAGTAACCTGGAAATGTATCCATCCGTCCAGTGTGATGAGGCGTTCCCTATGTTGAATATCGATGTCACCACCAAACAGCAGCATGGGGAACGGTGAAATGAGAGTGGTGTCTCTCAGGTAGATCTTGGTGTACTTTACCTGACCACACGTTCAATATCCTTGTTAACATTTCAGATAATATCATAATCAACACGGCGAGACTTCGAACCTTCTCTTGGTAAAGCAACCAGCCGTGGGTCTGCAGATTGCGATTGACAGACGACGGGTGCACCTGCGCTCGGCCCTGAGGCGTCTCCGCCGAGCACGCCACTCGCTCAAGCGCGTCCACGGAGGTGACGCACAGCACGCGCGCCACGCTGTCGTACAGGCCTGCCGTCAGCGCCGCCCCCAGCAGCGACACCGGCGGATTGGACGCTGCGGTGGGTTGAGGCGTACGTGATGAACAAAAGCCCGCCTGCTCCATCATCTTCATCAGCTCCTGCTTCACGTCCTGCATTGGAAAGACTTCATTTGAGACTCCCGCTTCACTTGATGTATTTTAAACACACTTATTTTTTTAAAAGGGAAGTCAAGCCCAAGATTTTCTTTGCAATAGTATTTCCTATGTGGCCCCAGCAGCACAATCATGACAGCCATTTTTTTTTACCTGTTGTCAGCTGAAAATGACAACGTAGTTGCTTAGGTAACAACCAATCACAGCCTAGTTTCTGAATGCTGCGTGGTCATGTGCCTGATGGATGTGTCTTACCTCTATCGTGGCAAGCGCGGCACGGTTGAGGAAGTGTTTCCGACAAAAGGACATTTCTGCTTTGTGTCCTTCCTTTTGGGAATTTTTCCAGCTAAAACACAGAATAACTTTATTACTCACTCCCTGCTCAAATCAGCCCGAGATTGTAAAAATGAAGTCCGTCCATTACCCGAGATATGCGTTGTAGATGGTCATGTGGTCAGAGTTGGCCAATGCCAGTCCAGCTTTGGCCAGGTTGGCTTCCTCCTTCCTGTTCATGGGTGTGGAGAAGGGAGACTTCTCCGTGATGGCCGCCGCGATGGTCGCCTGGAAATGCGACGCGGGCGCTTATTATCATCAACGTCGGCCGTGACGAAAAGGCACAAAATGGAGGACGTACGATAGGCTCCAGGCATCCCAAAATGGCGGCGTAGATGAGCATCTTGCCGATTTTGACGTTGACCGGCAGGTTGGAGAGGTGTTGGCCCAGCGGGGTGAGCAGGTGACGGCCGGGCTGGCAGGCGCCAATCTTACGCAGCAGGTTGACGGCGTTCATCACGGACTGAGGCTGCGGGGCGTCGAGGGCGCCGCTCAGGAATGTTTCCGGGGAGCCGTACTCGCATTTCTAGAGGAGAAAAATAAAGAAATAAATAAAAGAATTGCCATTAGATTCTACATAGGCATCTGAAATGTATGCTAGTATAGTATGTGTCGTTTTGTTGTGTCAAATTTCAATGGCTGACATTCAAAATGCATACTAAAAAAAAATCTGTATATATGTTTTCAGTGACGATATAAAGAATGTATATTTTTTTTCATAAATTTGCATCATTTTGCTCATCAGTGATTTACATTTTAATTGTTTAACTTCAGATATTTTTTTTTAAACATTAAAACAGAATAAGATATGTATTGAATTATTGTTATTTAATGTGATTAGTTATATCTTTTACATATCTTTTAGTGATTTTTTTTTACACATTTACAAAATGTGGTAGGGTTATGATTTGTATTTATTATATGAATGTTATTAACATGCAGAGCATTTTTTTCACATATGAAAATAGGGAAAAACTGTATTTTTTTACATTATTGTTAATTAAATATATAACTATAAAACAAATATATATTCCTTTAATTGAATTTTTATTAAACACAAAAAATCTTGTTTTTGTTGAAAAGTAACAAAAAAGACAGAACTATATGAAAAAATATAGATAATCTTTCTATTGCCTTGCAAGATAATAAAACCAAGATAACCGCAATTATGTGTTTAAAAACAACATCTTATGCATGAATTGATAAGAAAAAGTAAATTCTGCTCTCATATCAGTAGGGCACACAATGTTCCTTTTTGATTGCTTCTTCTTTCTCTCTCACAACAATCTACCACGTAACCATTTCGTTTTACCATAATATGAAGACAGAGCTCCTCCAGGGGGACGCGAAGTATCTCTGGAATGGAGTAGTCCATGAACGCATCAAATCTGAGGAGAAACACAATCAATGAAGTCGTGATTTTTTTTCATTCCCGTTCCAATCATAATCTGCCCCATTTTACCTGTACTTTGGGTAAAGCCTGAAGCAGAAGCCGTTTCGGACGCGTCCTGCTCTGCCCTGCCTCTGGAGGGCGCTGGCTTTGGACACAAAGGTCTCCACCAGAGAGCTCATCTGGCTGCTTTCGTGGTACCTAAATAAAACAGGACATATTACACACTATGTACCAGTACGAGCATAAAAAAATATGCTCAAAAGGAATCTGCGCTATTACAGCAAAGTCAGATATTTTTGTGTTAACTCCTTTACTGCCACTGACGGCTATAGACGTTTGATCAATATTTTACCGGACTGTCATTGACATTTGTGTAAGTCAAAAATACACGCTCATTTGAATGGAACTATCTTGATTATGCCTTACTTATTCTCCTTTGTTTTTCCCGTGTCGATGACAAACACAACGTCAGGAATGGTCACGCCCGTCTCGGCGATGTTGGTGGACAACACAATCTGGCCAGGAAAGATAAAAGCAGAATTTATAGCGCTCCTCTTAGAAGCTTTATTTCCAAGGTGTAGTACCTTCCTAACGCCATGCGGGGGCACCGTGAAAGCTGCAGCCTGCTCCTTTGACGACAGGGTGGAATGCAGAGCAACAATCCTGTACCTTTAAGCGACACACGGCGGTTTCCGGCATTCAAGAAACTGGGATTTGAATTTGTCTTTCAATTAATTGCTTCACCTATTCTTGTCCTTGAAACGCTTGTCTGAGGACAGCAGGTCAAACAGCTGCTGGATGTGAGCCAGACCAGGAAGAAAGACCAGAACAGCACCACCCACTGCTGTGAATTGTGGCGCTTTATCTGGAAACAGCAAGGACGGGGAAAAAAAAACTGCAATTTAATTTTCTGTTGTTAAAAAGAGAGTGAAATGTGGTTGTTTTTTTTTTTTGTAATTACTCAGAGTTGAAATATGGATTTTTTTTTTTTTTTAGTATTTAATGCTATCACATTTTAGGGAATTATATAAAAATAGCGGGCAGTTTTATTAGATTTTTTTGGTTCTCTGGTAATTAAGTTTTTACTCATTACCAAAAAGATAGGTGGAAGTATTGTTTTTTTTTTGTTTTTTTAAATTCGGTTTCTATTATTCGAATGCGTTTTCCCCCTCAAAACTACATTTCTGTCCATAATTTAATCAAATCAGGGTAACGTGGCAAAAAATATACATGCGAAAAAGTGGGTTATTTCATTAATAACTCATGACATTCTCCCCATCTTTGAGCATTATAATTTTGTGTGGTACCGAGGTAGCCGACGAGCTCCACCAGCAGGTCCATGTTAATCTTGTTGGGGTTCATGTACTGCAGCACCTGGCGAGTCCTGCTGCTGAAGTGGTCCAGGTCAGGACCTAAATCCCACCCTGACAATGAGTCCCTCACAATCAGCTCCTGAAAACAATCAAAATGGGCGCTTGTTAGTAGACAACCAGAAATAGAACCGCGACTGACAGCAAGATGTTTACCTGGTGCTGTAATGTCTTTCCGCCTTTTTGCGTGACGGTGACGCTTACTTCCTCTTCCTCTTCCAGGACCTTCTGGCAGTATTCAGAGTCCTTCTCCAGGACATAGCCTGTCTCCTCAACAATGTCCTCTAAATGGAATACCTGAAAGCATGAGCGGCATGTTCCTGACATAAAGGGAAAACCATGCTAACTGTTGTCAAATAAAAAGTAGGGCTGCGATGATTGAAATATTATAAAAACGGGTTGAAAAAAAAATCTACGGCAAGAAGTCACTCCTTATGCTAACCTCCACTGGGAAGGTTCGTCCTGGGATGTTGAGCACGGGGCAGCGGTTAAAATAGTTTGAGAACTTGTGGCAATCGGCGGTGGCGCTCATGAGGATCAGCTGCAGGTCCGCCCGCCTGGAGACCACGTCCTTCAGGATGGTGAGCAGAAAATCCGACTGGACGCTGCGCTCGTGCACCTGCGGACATTTGCCAGCGGTCATTTGGGATGACGGTTGAGAAATTTTGCAAAGTAGCGTTTGCAGGACCTCATCCACGATGACGTGCGTCAGGGTGCTGAGGTGCCGATCGTGCTGGAGTTTCCTCAGCAGAACTCCGGTGGTGCAGTACAACAGGCGAGTCCATTCACCCGATTGGTTCTCCATCCTGATCTGGTAGCCGCACAGCGACGACTGACGAAAACAAAAACAAAAAAAAGTGTTGTAAGTGTATATACTTTTTTTTCCTAAATGTCAATCAAGTGTAAAAATAAGCTATCTGCATAGTAAGGAGCGTTCACCTTTGAGCCCGGCCCATCCTGGCAGCCGAGCTCCTGGCTGACTCTGCAGGCCAAACTCATGGCGGAGATCCGTCGGGGCTGCGTGACGACGACGTTGCAGGCTCGGGCCGCCCCTCCTCCGAGCAGAAGTTCGTCCAGCAGAAACTGTGGGATCTGTGTGCTTTTTCCGCTGCCCGTCTCGCCGGCAACCACTACCACACGGTGGCGCTGCAATGCTTCCAGTATCCGTTGCCGGTGCTGGAAGACGGGAAGCTGCTCTCTCTCCGCCTTAAAGCAAACACAAAAAGTAAAACTAAAAACCCAAAACACCAACTCTATCTATTTTTTTTAATGAACTTGGTCTTAATTTTTATTGCAAATGAGCAAGGGTGTGTAGACTTTTTATTCCCCCTCTCTCACCAGAAGTCTCTGAGCCAGAGGGGATGTCCTGAGCTTCATGAGAAGTTCTCTTGACTTCCGCAGTGCTAATACCTGTTCCCTCTCACCTCCCCTTCCCTCCATCTTGCCCTCCACATCGCCTCCTCCTTTCTCCACAATATCAAGTGTAGCTAGGTTTTCCCAGGAGTCCTCCGCTTCCTCCTCCTCCGCAGCACCAAGCCGGGCGGGGCCGTCGGACTGAGACTCTAACCCTTGATGAAGGTGCTGCTGCTGCTTGAGGCGGGTCAAGAGTCGGGCGATGAACTGGTCTCGGGGCTTGTTGGCAGCACTGCGCGTTTCTTCCTGCTGCTGCTGCTCACCGTCCCGCCACTCCAGCCACACGTCCCGGTACGTTGGGGGGAGGAGTTGGTGCACCGACTAGAATCGCAAACATACAAAATGAAATACAAATCAAACGAGGTCACACAATTCAGCCTTTGAAGTACTAATGTCCTCATTTTCAGTTTGTCATTACAACTCATTCTATCTGTAGTGATAGACATATCTCTAAAGGACCACAAAAGATGAATGTGGTTGTATGAATTTGTTGGAATATAGGTTTGTGTTTTTATGGGTTTTTTTTTTTATTGCAATTTCATTTAGCCTTTAAGCATTTATTATGCATCATGGCACTCATGTAAAGACATTCAAATCAATTTTAGTTACAGCGCTCTTTAGGTATTTATACATTTTCGGACATTCTTAAGTCTCGTAAATATTATATTGTGGGGTTTTTTTTGTTTTGTTTTTTTACAATTTTCTAACAATTAGTTATAATGTTGCTTTATCTATAAAATATAAAAATATATTACTTATTTAATTCCAATAATTGTCCCAATAAAATACTGTTCAGTTATATTTTTAATTTGATTTGTATTTTAGAAATGCTTTTCTGTTTTTTATTTAAAATGATAATAATATATTAATATAATAGAATAATATTGCTATTTACAGCTTTCCAGAGATGTCATGTAAAAAGTAACAGTAGTATTATCTACACACATTTGTTTATCCTACTTTACATAAATACATAAATGCTTTTAGAATAAAAATTTGTAATGAACTAGTAGTATTACTAAGTCATTACATCTAAACGTTTTATGAATATTTGCATAGTGATTGATGTATTCATCCATCCATTTTCTGAACCGCTTAACTTCACTGAGGCCATTCATATATACGGTATTTTTTCATTAAATGTTTCCATTCTTGTCATAGTAGCGTGCAAGAAAATATGGACATGACATTAAATGTCTTGAATTCTAAGTCTTACACTTAAATAATGCCAAATAAGCATATTTTCCCTGTCAATAATGGCTGAATTTGAATCATCTCGGCACTTTCATTTAACTGCAGGCAGGAAGTCGTGCAATGGAATTGAGTGCCACCTGCTGGTAAACACAGACCTGTCCTTTCACCAAGTTGTACAGTGCCAGAGTGGCGCCGAGATGCTGAGCCTGCATGCTGTCCTCGGTCAAGATGGTTGGACAAACTTCCAAGACATCCTCTGCCCTCTGAACGCGCACCCTTGAGTCATTCAAAACATGTCAATAAAACGCTATCAACAACAACCTCGGGACCAAAAAAGTGCCACTTACTTGCACCTCCAGTATCTGCCTGCAGGCACCTTGTGGAAGGCCGGCGCCGGACTTTTGGGAAGGTTTTTGCGCACCCAGTCAATTAGGAACTGTTTAGGGGACTTTCCTGTCCAACTGCGTGCCGTATAGTCAAAATTCCGAATGTCCTTCGGCTCGTTCTTTTTCTTCTGCTGCGTGACTGCAAAATAATAAAGATTCCAATTTATGGTAAGCCGAGTTCCTACGTTTATGAGTAAATGCAAGAAAAAACACCCACCCAGCTGCTCCCCGCCAAAAAAAACAAACAAACCACAAGTATGTGTATATTTACATAGGGTGGATGTACCTTTGTCTGCTGGTGCCTCTTTTTCCGCCTTTTCAAACAACTTGAAACCAATTTCATCTTTGTCCTCACTGACACGTGGCGTCATCTTCTCCTTTTGGGGCACTTCCACCACTTTAATGGCCGGGTTGAATACAGGGTGGGACTCTAGTGGCTTCATTTCTAACACGTTTTGGTAAAAAATATATTTTTTTTGTTTACGTTCCCACATTCCCGAGTTGAAATGCAGAAAAAAATATTTAGAACCTTGTTGTATGATACGTATTCTGTCTTGCGCCATCCGCTGAGCCGCCTTGTCGCCTTTGGTTTTGGCCGCCATTGCCATTTCTTTCGCATCATAGAGCTGAGCAGTCAAGATCAAGTACCTGTCGTTCTGCAATGCAAATATCAGCAAATTTAGTTGCATTTTCTTCCAGTGTTTACCCTAGCTTGCAAATAGTAAATAAATGGAACATTGTTATTTTCTCATGATACAAATGAGAAAAAGCCTAGCGGGAAACATACACGTAAATAACATCAAAACCTCACAATTTAGTAAGGTAGAAATTTCTTCACAAAAAAGTGTGGAGAAAAAAAAAAAGTCTACATTTGTTGCAAGTATGCCATGAGAATAGCTATTTTAACTAAAAATAATGTTGTTGTCATTTTCATGTTGTTGGGTAGTGAGTAACTAGCAAGATTTTTTTGGTCAGTTCTTACGCCACATGCCCTTTTCGATAGATCTTCTTTTTTTAATTGGGGCGCTAAACAGCAATTAAAACAGTAACGTTTGCGTGAATGGTGAAATTGTGTACCTTTACCGAGGACTGACTTACTCTACAAGGCTAAACCTAGTTATTACACAGAAACAAGTATAATGTTACAATTGTTATTATCGTATTATTTAAATAATTCATTGTGGTACAAGACATACAATATTACATCTAATGCTACAATAATAAAAGAAGCATAAGAAAAAATAGTTTACTCTATACAGCACGTTTGCTAAAATATTCCAGTGTTATTTTTTCAGTGCAGCCTTTAAACTCTTTAAAAAAGCACAATCACAGTACAATAAGTGTATAATTCCAATAGTAACCCTAATTCAAATAATAGCTTTGTCTGTCTTTCATTTTGCTTACCGGATCAAACTTTTCATCCAATTCCGGGTTGCGTTGCGAAATCTTCTTTCCTTCCTCCTCGTCATCCTCTTCATCGCTGCTCTGCTCAGCGTATCTTAAGATCCAGTCCTTCATGCGGGCGTCATCATCCTGCAAGGACGCCTGGACAACACAAATGTGGTTTGGGTGTAAGATAGGACATGGCTCCCTGTCTTTAAAAGTGCTCACCTTGCTGGTGTTTTTGGAAAGGGACATTTTAGGGAGCTCGGGGCTTGGGGTTCTGGGGCGGACGGGAAGCTGGAACCTAGGTCTGCTCTTTTGGCTCTCCTCCTGCATCTGCTGGCTGAAACCATCAGGCAGCTCCTCTGCGAATTCAATGCGTTACATGGAGCAGGTTGAAGGATGATTTTAGATTATATTTTCATAGTTACCATCTCGCAGATTCAGGCAGAGCCAGTCGAGGGCCGAGTGGAGATCGCCGCCATAGAGCACGCTGCTCTTCATGGCCTCCTCGATGTGCTCCCGTTTGAAGTTGAATTTCTGCAGGGCCGTGTACAGATCCTACACACACAAAATAGCAGAATGTTTTATTCTGGAAATAGCTTCTTTTTTTTCCTCTAAAGAAAAACAATGTGTGATCGCATTCAACCTCACCAAAAGCTTCTTGTTGGTGAGTCTTCCCGACACGGGCCCTTTATCCCCATTTTCCTGCCGAAAGTCGTTGATCAGTTTTATGATCTTTTTCTCCAGGTCAGCTTGGATGGAAACCTGTGACAGATGCACCCCCACCACAGTATTTACAAAGAGGTGCACTGGAACAAATTATAGGGAAAATTAATAACTCCACTCACTTTTAGTATGGATTTATCTGACACACCACCTGTGTCCACCTGGGCAGTGTTGGTCAGACTGTAGGTCTTTGGAGCTGAAAATAGAATAGTATTGAAAAGAATGCCTTTATTACTATTGTACAGTAGATATACAATGAAGGTATGACATGAAATAGAATAGAAATCAAGGTTCACAGGAGTACAATTGTGAGTTTTTTATGAGCCCTGTAGTGCTGACCAGAGGGAAAAAGTTTGAAAGCATGATGAAAAGTATGAGTTGTGTCCCCGACAACGTTCCTCACGCTGCTTAGGTAGAAAAAACTGGCAATGTCGCTCCGGGTGGGCAGAGAACATCCAGACATTCAGCATGCTACGGTAATTCGCAGCAGTTAGTTCTAGTAGGTGGAGGACATGAGTCACAAGGGTAGACTCAAATTTAAACCGCACATTTTAGGACGTGAGACCTGCTTTGCTAAGACCTTTGAAATACTGGACTTGACTGACTTGTGGTATTCATGGGGCTCAATTCAACTCAGACTTCCACTGCAAAATAAATCTGGCATGTTAGCCAATGAAAGTACAGTGTGCAATTTGTTTTGAAAGCAATAATATAGCTACAACAGATATCAAATGAAATGGAACAATTTAGTAGAGCTAACTAATGCAAGAAGCCATACAAAGGGGCTAGTGTCTGAAACTAATCGTGACTCAATGTAATACTATTTTGTAGTGTAAGGAAAGACATCATATTTCAGTGTTGTGTCATTGGTGTTGAAGTATTATGCAGGTGTGCCTAATGTAGTGTCCAGTGACGACCCCCCCCCCCCCCCCACACACACACACACACACACCTCCACATGTACAAAAGGGGTTAAAAAAAGACGTAGAATAAAAGTAGATAAGGTAATGAAGTTCAATTTGAAACCTTTAGGCTTGTTGTCTTTGGCTGCTTTGCTCAGCTTGTCGCTCCCAGGTTGCTTCTTCGGCTCGTCCGCCGCACCGTTGCCGACGGCGGTCGGCGCACTAGCCCGGCCTGTTGCAGCCACAGTTCCCGCTGCAGTGACAGCCGGCGGAGTTGATTTTTTCTTCTTGCCACCCATTTAGCCACCCACGGTCGAAAAAAGACCGTTTTGTGTACCTCCTGAAAGAAAACGAACCACGCTACATGCGCCTTAATTTGTGCGTGTGGAAATTATCGTTTTTTTTGGAGCTACGTGGCCACCGTAGCTGATGCTGACGTAGGTCCTCGCGTTGCATTCTGGTCGGGAAAGGCTGTCTTTCAACAAAAATGGCGGATCAGTTTGGAGATTTGTTCAGTGTTTTTGACGACGAACAGAAGCCCACTACGAGCAAGATATTGCCTACCTCTGTCGCGCTAGAAACAGGGTAAGATGCAATGCATTTATTTTACTTTATAATGTTTTTTTTTAAACGAGGAGCGGTGAAATGACTCGTGAAGCTAGTCTCACGTGTAAAAGCTACGTAATAGCTTATTAGCTAACACTTCCATGTTAACATTTCCTCAAGCAACTGTTACATATTTTTTCAAAAATATCTCTTTTTTTAGGAAAGCAGATGGTTTTAGCAACGACAACGACGCCCGCCCGGCAATCAAGCCCAAGAGGGAGGCGCCGGACAGTGATGGAGGAGAGACGCTGGGCTTCGAGAAGAAACCTCGGCTAGACACGGGTTCTTCCAATGAGCTAAAGTGAGAGTCTTGGCGTTGAATTGATATTAATGTAATTACGTCATTAATGTTGTTACTCTTATGCACACTTGCTTCCAAAAGTAGTGATGTTCGATGTCACATTTTTCCTAAACCAAAACCTGTGCGAGTTCTGCGTTATCCTATTAAGTAGTTATCGATACTGATACCAAGTACCGATACCACTAATATTTTTGATGCATGAAACAGCCCCCCAAAACAGTAATCATTAATTTTGAAAACAAACTTACCTATACATCTTGATAGAGAATAGGTATTCAAAAACTTCTTATGGCTGACATCCTGCCCCACGTGGAAAAAAAGGCTAAAACTTTACGCAATAGGGCGACTAATTGCGATCTCATCTTCCAATGCCGATATCTGATACTTAACTGATCAGTACTCGGCTATTCGTATCAAAATCAAGACTCTAATATAATTATATACTAACGACATGGATGTTACATTGATACTTATTAAAGAAAACGACTTACAGATTTCTCAGCAGACTTTTTCAATTTTTAAAATAAGATGAATAATAGTTGAACCTATGCGATTCGTTAAGTTTGTTAATCAACAATGGTTGAACTAATGCTGTATTTTGTATGTGTTACTGTTTTCTTTCAGTCTCGCTGAATTTATGCCCCAAGTCAAAGTGGAGCCAGTGGAAACAGCCGAAGGTTGCTCGCACGAGGCAAGTAAAGTAGTGTTTTTATTGATCCGATTGCTCTGGTAAAAGTTGTTCATGATTTTTTGTTGTTTGTTTTGTTTTTGCTACTCTGACAGGTTGCTCTGCCTGCCAGTGATGAATATAAACCCCTGAAGCCTCGAATAGGAAATGCTGCAAAGGTATGTTTATATTTGTTGAAAAACACAACCACTGCTGCAGTGTAATTATTGTTGTTATTATTATTATCATCATCATTATTATTATTACCTGTTCTCCATTTAATATATTTTCTTATTTTGGGTAGGTTAAAAAAATCAAAGACACAATTGTGTATTGATTGATTATACTTTTACTGTAATACACTTACCAGGCATTTCACCCAGCTATACATTGAAAATAATGGAAATAGGCCAAGTTTTGTCTTAAGATTTTAACAACAGCTCTCACAGAGTAAAAACAAAAGTCAAATAAAATTTATTTATGTAGCCCTTAAACACAAGTTTCCCTAGGACCCGATAAATATATAAACAGATCAAAACACAATGATTGCAACTCATGACCGCATGTTTTTTTCATCACACTGGTTTTTTTTCTTTTTTTTCCCTCCAGTTATGACACCTGTCTTTTACATTTGATTTGACCTCATTTTCAGAGACTTTGTTGGTTTTGTATTAATTTATTTTCATTTTGTTTTTGTGGAAACTGCATTGTTTGGGTTGAGTTATGGACAAAATGAACAAACTGAAGTGTGCGATGAGCAATCTGTACAGCCACAAAGCGAAGTGTGGTCATTAACGTAAGCAATGACCTTCGAACCATCCTGAAACACGATACCATGTGACTGCTTCCGGAAGTAGTTCGCTGGTTTGGCAGATAGAGCGCGTGTCATTTGAACCATAAAAGCCGGAGCAAAACACGATGGAGTACCCCTCACAGCTTGTGTCGTACTGACTATTTTTGCAAGGATTTGCAAGTTGGAACAATGGAACCAGCAAAAAAGAGGAAATATTCCCCGGTTTGGGAGTTCTTTGACCTCGTCACTCCCAATAAGGTTTGTCTTATAAAATGTATTCATAGCAATAATATTTTATTCTCTAACATAGCTTGCATACTATCGTCTTCTTACTTAGTATGAAGATTATTGTGCGGGTGTGTTGCCACAGGTAAGGTGTCTCTTGTGTTCAAGAGAGCTGGGATATCAAGATAACACCTCAGCGATGCTGAGGCACCATAGAGCCCTGCATCAGGACCACTGCACGCAAGGTGGTTCAATCTCTGGTAATTTTGAGTGCAACGGAAACACACAATATAGTTTGTCACTGTCTGAGAAATTAGTATAAGTATTTAACGTGCAATTAAGTTATTTCAACTGTCTTTTGTTCAGATATATACCTTAAGAAAGGATCCATTTATTTATGTATTTATTTATTTTCAGGAGAAAAGACTGATGCCACTGATGCATTAATCGCTATGGTTGTGGAAGACTGCCAGCCATTCTCAATTGTAGAGGGTTGTGGATTTAGAAAATTTATTAAATCATTACACCCTACTTATGTTCTGCCTACCCATCAGGTGTGGAATTTAAATAATTACATGCAGTTTTTCTTTTGCTTGTGAAATTGTATTTAATTCTTTTGCATTCATCCTATTTTTAGGAACTGAAATCCATGGTGGAAACGAGATATCACTGCTCCATGGAGAAGGCAAAAATCATTTTGAGAAGATCATCTGCCGTGAGCTTGACATCCGAAATGTGGACCTCGATAAATGCTGACGCATTCCTTGCTGTAACTGCTTATTTTCTTGATGAAAACACCAAGTTGAGTTCCGTTGTGCTGGGTGTTGCACACTTTCCGGCGTCACACACAGCACGGGATTTGGCTGCTGTGCATCGAAACCTTCAGCGACAGTGGGCCATCGCTCACAAGGTCACATGTCTGGTCACAGACGGGGCTGAAAATATGGCTGCCTGTGCCAAAGAGTTGCGGGTTAAGCATGCCATCTGCGTGGGAGATACGTTAAACAACATCATCATAATAGCACTCTCTGCAAATGAGCAGCTATCGGAAATAAGACACAAAAGCAGGAAGATTGTTGGCTACTTTAAGAGCAACGCAACAGCAAAGGTGAGGTCTTTTTCCTATTTGTTGCCTTCACGGTCTTGTACCTACGTGTAATAATAATAATTCTGTTTTACTTATAGGAGAGACTTGCGCAGGTTCAAAGGAAAATGGGTCGACCTATGCTGAAGCTCTTCCAGGAAGTGGAAACCCGATGGAATAGTTCCTACAACATGCTACAGAGACTTTTTGATGAAAGGGAGCCAGTTGCTGCTGCCCTGGCTGGCTTGAGTACAGACATTTCTCCTCTCCCCTCTCAGCAGCTTGACATTATTTCAGACACTTTGAAGGTCCTGGCACCATTTAATGATGCGGCGAATGAATTGTCGGAGGAAAAGTTTGTGTCGGGATCAAAGGTAATACCGATCCTGACCATGCTTCACGCTGCACTGGAGGAAGAGGAAATTATAAATATTTCCACCCCAGAGGGAACCGCATTAGTGGGGTGTCTGGAAAAACAATTGAGAGAAAAACTTTTCCATTTGCAATCTCACAGTGTCTTGTCACTAAGCACCATTTTGGATCCCAGATTTAAAAAACTTGGTTTCTTCAGTCCACATAAATCTGGAGAGGCAGAGAGAAGACTCACATCGGAATGTGCTTCACTCATGCAACAAACTAATCCATCAGTGTTGGCATCGGCGACATCTTTGTCAGCATCAACTTTGGCTCCACAAACATCTGAAGCTTCACAGCCACAAAGACAAGGTAAGGTGAAGTGCTTTCAGAAAGTGTTCAGATCCTTTAACATTTTTCACTCTGTCATTCCAGCCATTTGCCAAATCAAAAAAAGTTCAATTTAGAAGCACACTTTTGAGCTAGTACAGCAATCAGTCTTCTTGGGTATGATGCATTAGGTTTGTCATAGCTGGATTTGGGGATCCTCTCCTGTTCTTTGAGGTTAGAATGGTGCACATTGATGTACAGTCATTTTCAGGTCCCTCCTTTGATGCACATTTGGGTTTAGGTCTGGATTCTGGATGGGTCAGTCCAAAATGGTCAGTGTTGTTCTGAAGCTACTGTCTTTTTTTTTTTTAAAGCTGTGCTTCGGTCATTGTCCTGTTAAGTTGAATTTTTGGTTGGGTTCCCTTTCTGTCATAAAGCCTCAACTGGTGGAGTGCTGCATTGATAGTTAACTCTTGTTCATTTTCTTTCTCTCCCTACTGCAACTCTGGAGCTCGACCACAGTGCTCTTTGGGTTCTTCTTTACCATCTCTAGAACAGTATTCTATTCTCCCGCGATTGCTCAGTTTGGCTGACGGCTAGGTTTAGGAAGAGTTCCGGTCATCCCAAACCTCTTCCATTTGAGAATTGTGGAAGCCACAGTGCTGTTTGAATCCTTGAGTGCTGTAAAGATTTTGGAACCATGGTCAGAACATTCTATGGTTTATGAGAGCGATGAGATCTGTTATAGTCCCCAATTCTTACTCCAGTGAAGGAGAGGAACCATTTCAAGGAGGTTCCTTGCCACCAGGCAACCCTAACCTTATTGTTAGCCTGTGAGTTGAATCAGTGTCCCTGCAAAGGGTCTGACGACTTATGACCTTGTGATATTTTAGTTTATCTTGATAAATGTGCAAAATGTTTTGCTTTTTTTGTTTGCTCTTTTTTTCTGTCATAATGAGGTGCTTAGTTCTATTAATGAAAAATAAAACTTTTGATTTTGGCAAGTAGTTGAAATGACAAAGTGAAAAGTTATTAAATGGTATGAATAGTTTTCGCACTCATACGTGAGAATTCGTTTTTATACAGTGGCTTAACAACTGTTTTTCTCTCCCAGGAAGCAAACTCTGGCAGCACTTGGACAAATCAGTACAAAATAGTAAAACCCCATCTTCATCTGCGACAGTGAATGCCACAGCCGAAGTTCAGAAATATTTGGCAGAGCCGAACATCGACAGACACGAAGATCCACTGCAATATTGGACACGGCAAAAGAACAATTTCCCAAATTTATTCAGCCTGGCTCTCATTTACCTTTCTACACCAGCATCATCTGTCCCCTGTGAGAGGATTTTTTCAAAAGCAGGAGAAAACCTCACAAAAAAACGGAACCGCCTCAGTCCATCCACTTTGGAAAAACTTATTTTTTTAAATAAAAACCAATGAAACGTCAATGTTTGAATTCTCTTCTTTCACAAACCACTAATACTGTTAGTAACAAGCACATTCCTGTGGTCCTGCCACTTGTCTTGTAGGGAAACGAGATTGTAGTACATTTTAGTGAACACTTGATAGCGCCAAAGAGTAAACGAACCCTCATGGAATGTTGGTACATGTTCCTTCACGTTTGAAAGGTTTGATGGTTCACGGGGCTTCAACCTACCACCACTAGTTTTATCAAGTTTAAATTTACTACTTTTTTTAAAAATAGAGATTAGTAAGTGATGGGGGGGCAATGTTGTTGTTGTTTTTAAACATCTTTTTTATCATTCTAATTTCAAGATACCCACTGTATTCTGATGTTGTTTTTTTTTTTTTCTTTTGTCTTAACAGGAGTACCCTTTCATTCTGGACCCCTTCCAGCAGGAGGCTATTTTGTGCATTGACAACAACCAATCTGTGCTCGTGTCTGCACACACTTCAGCTGGCAAAACCGTCTGCGCTGAGTAAGGACCCCCAATCGGCCTCAGTTTTCTAAAATCAATGATTTGCTGTGATGTTGCATGTCCTTTTTTTTTTTTTTTCTTGTAGATATGCCATTGCGTTGGCCTTGCGCGAGAAGCAGCGTGTCATCTTCACCAGCCCTATTAAGGCGCTGTCCAATCAAAAGTATCGGGAGATGTACGAGGAGTTTCAAGACGTGGGCCTGATGACTGGTGATGTCACCATTAACCCCACCGCCTCTTGTCTTGTCATGACGACAGAGGTGTGTCACCATCATGGATGTACATTCGCTTCATCATAAATAGTCCAAATAAGTTAATGTGCTCTGAGCAAAATTGACCAAGGAATAACTATCGTTCCTAGGTCAAGTTGACCTTGGCCAGGTTTATTACCTTTTTTTGTTTTCCTCCTGATATTTCTGGATGGTTAAACATGCTGTTGGTCATATTGGTGAAAGACCAGTGATTATGTTAATTGATCCTATGTTAAACTGACCCATATGTATCATGCCTCCTGTCAAACTGACCCAGGACCAGCAGAACCTGACCCATGTGAGCAGCCTTCCGTCATGGCTTAGGTTAGAATGGTCCTGTGTGAGAAGCCTTTCATCATGGCTTGGGTCAAATTGACTCAGGAACATCTTGGTCAAGTCTCAGGTCAAACTTACCAATGTGGGGAGCCAACCACAATGCCACAGGGTCAATCTGGCCAAGAACAAGCAGAAATGTTCTTGTCAATTTGTTCCAGTAGTGGATCAGTTTGACTTATAGCATTGCATGTATAAAAGTTTCTAAAATTGTTGCCATATGATACCGAGTAGTCATGTGGAGTATTTCACTTCACTGAGTACTTAAAAAAAGAAATGCCTTCACTTGGAAAAAAAAATGTGATTCTCACACATTTCCTCTTTTTGTCTGGCAGATCCTAAGGAGCATGCTGTACCGTGGCTCGGAGATCATGAGGGAAGTGGCCTGGGTGGTCTTTGATGAGATCCACTACATGAGAGATGCCGGTGTGTGAAAACTATCCTTGATTAAATGTGACTTGAAAGCGTTGGTCTGACTGCCGTTCCTTATCCATCAGAGCGGGGCGTGGTATGGGAGGAAACCATCATTCTGCTTCCCGACAACGTGCATTATGTCTTCCTGTCGGCCACCATCCCCAATGCCAGGCAGTTTGCTGAGTGGATATGTCACCTTCATAAGCAGGTACCATTTTTGCTCAGTTTGATCATTTAAATATGTATACAGTTCAAATGTTGTTATCTATCAACTTACAAGGTGTGTGGGCACTTTTCTTGTAGCCTTGTCACGTGGTCTACACAGACTACAGACCTACGCCGTTGCAACACTACGTTTTCCCAGCAGGTGGCGATGGACTCCACCTCGTGGTGGATGAGAACGTAAGCTTGCAAGTTGACACCAACATTTTTTTTTTTTGAAGATTTGGTCATAATTTCACATTTTCTCGACAACAATAATCTTTACTTGTAATGCATCATAGTACTCATCACCAATGATCAAGAGAAGGCGGCTTTTTTTTTTAACCCATCAGTTTTGTTATACTCAGTGTGCACCAGTTTTATATAGCAATCAAATATGTACTGTTGCAATCTTTAAAAATAATTTTTGTTTATTTCATTCACGCTACCCCATCATCTCATTTTCATTTTATTGTTATAATGCATGTATCCATTTATGTAGCATTCCTTTTGCTGTTATTACTTTAAAGCATCGTAAGCCTATTTGTGCAAGCATAATTTAATATATATTTAGATTATATTTGTAAATGATATTATTCAGAAATTATTCAACATGTTTCTCCTTTACGCCATTTATAAGTACATTGCTTTACCAGTTTTGTTTCACAATATCCTCTTACATGTTTTAGCCCATTTTAGAATTTCTATTATTTACTTTTTCTATTCATTATATTTAAATAGTGTTTACTTTGCCTTTTTGTTTCACACGGTCGTTTTTGGAAAACATAATACGGTATTTATTTCCATATTTTACTGTATGTGAAGAGTTCTCCAGTCCCCCCCCCCCCATTTACCTATTTATTCGTAGTGTCTATTTTATCATATCAATTTTGTTTTGTAAACATTACCTGCCCTTAGTTGTACTTTATTTTAGGATTTCCTTCATTTAGTTTTATAACAATTTATGTTTTCATTTTAAGCTGCCAAGTTGTTGCTCAATTTATGTAATCTTGCAGTCTATTTTTATTTGTGTTTCACAATATTCGTGTTCAATCATGTTTGTGTTGGATCAGGGAGACTTTAGGGAGGACAACTTCAACACAGCAATGCAGGTTTTGAGAGACACGGGGGATTCTGGAAGCAGCAATGCGGGTGGCAAATGGGACCCAAAAGGACGCAAAGGGGGAACAAAAGGTGAACAGCGGGTCAAACGCGACACCGTTTGAATCCAATCTGATAATTAAATAAATCTGGCATCCTCAGGACCATCCAGCGTGTTCAAGATTGTGAAGATGATCATGGAGAGAAACTTCCAGCCTGTCATCATCTTCAGCTTCAGCAAGAAGGAATGTGAAGCATATGCTCTGCAGGTGGCCAAGCTTGATTTCAACAAGGGTATGTTCTTCTGGGTTCTAATAAAAAAAAAAAAAAAAAAAACAATCACTACACATCGTGCAATCTGATGATGAAATCACACTGTGTTTTAACAAATCATGGGGGTGAGAAGCAAGCGCTCATAAAAGTCCTCACGTGGGAAATATTTTCCAGCAAAGTCCCTGGACCCTCATTGACTACTCTGCTAGAGACATTATGATACACCAAAGAATTTTTTAAAAATGTTTTATGATGTAGTGAGAACAAACAAGATGTGCCCCCTCCCAAAAAAAAAAACCACAATTCAGATGTTGCAGGAGGCCTCTGATGACTATATTTGACTAAAGAAATCTGACTTGACCAGAGGAAGTACATCTACAATAAGGTCCTCTGTTTATTGACATACAATGCTCTCAGGGTTTATGAACAAGGCACAATGAACTAGTTTGCACAGAGGCATTAGAATAAGCCATGCGGCACAAAATGGGATGTCCGTCATACAGGACTTACTGTTATACTTTTTTTTTTGTCATGTAGAAGTGTTTTATACAATTGTTTACCAACTGCAATTATTACTGTCATCAATGTGTTAGCATTGGTCACTGATGACACCCTAAAATGGTTGCCAGTCACTCATTGGGCACATTTGGACAAGCTGGCATTAGCACTCTCATTTAGAGTCTTGGATGAACCCAGTATTTTTCTTAGATCTGGAAGAAAATTCTGTTTTTAAACCTGCTTGGGATTGCTGTGACCGTTAACAGATCATAGCATGATTGTAGCTATGATTGCTACCTGGGGAGTGGGTGTTTTTATGTGTTTAGGTCATATTTCTGGAGTTATTTTGTCATGGTTAATGAGAAGATTTTTTCCTTTGGCTTGATTTAAAACGAAATTTATGACTGTTGTTTATGACCTGTTCATGGATGAAGGGAAACTTCAGTGCTTTCAACGCCGCCTCTGGTGGCTGGTATTGTAGGAATGAAATGGAACTTTTTTTTTCTTCCTCAGTTCTTAATACAAAATATAGTTCTAATACTCTTAATGTATTTCTTGATGTTACAGAAGAAGAGAAGCGTCTAGTGGAGGAAGTGTTCAACAACGCAGTGGACTGCCTTTCAGATGAAGACAAGAAGCTTCCTCAGGTGAGAACTATCATGAAATCCATGCATTGATGTTGTAAAAACTAAATGGTGCTGGTCAGGTGGAGCATGTGCTGCCATTGCTTAAGAGAGGAATCGGCATCCATCATGGCGGTCTTCTACCCATCTTGAAGGAGACCATCGAAATCCTCTTTTCGGAAGGCCTCATCAAGGTAATGACACAATCGTGCTTGTGACAGAAATGATTGGATTGGCGTATTTTTCACAGTATTTTCGTCTCGCTGTTTCAGGCCCTGTTTGCCACTGAGACGTTTGCCATGGGCATCAACATGCCAGCGCGCACAGTGCTCTTCACCAGCGCGCGCAAGTACGATGGCAAAAGTCACCGCTTTGTAAGTACACACACATTAAATATAAAAAAAAAAAATTGGGGGGGGTTATTGACAATGAATGGATGGCTTTATCAGTAATAAGTAATTTGTTACTGAATTTTAGTGGACTCCCGAGCTTTACATGTATTTTAGCACCTGCGGATTCACCTATTGGCTTTTTTCCCTGAAATATTTTTTCAAGCTTTTGGGAAAGAACTTCCCCTCTTTTCATAAGCTTCAAAATAATAGTATTCTACCAACAACAAAGTGTAAAAAATGCACTTTAAAACTTTTTAATAGCTCATCTGCAACCTAGCCTATATGTGCCATTTTAAAAGTTTTATCGGGCCCTTTTGTTGACCACTGCTTAAAACCTATGATAAGCGAGCTATTTGAACTTGAACTGTGATCCACTCATCTAACCCACAAACATAGCAGCCTTTTCAACAGGCCTTTATAAGGTTGTGAATGGTTGCAGCTCCACTTACCGCATAGAGAGCCACGTGTTGTTTGTCACAGCACGCATGCACTCAATAAGACACAGACACACGCAAACTGGAAGGGGAAGGAATCAAGATGAGATCTGCCTTCCAAGAAGTGCATCTGGAACATCTGGTGCTGCTAAACACTGCCAAAGCTCCACGCAGGCACTCACATTAACACGCACAATCATTCCTACACACACACAGGAAGGTTTTTCTTCATGAGTGACTTATCACATGCCTGACAAGAACAGCTCATAGCAACACGAGGACATTCTTGACCGCTATGCAATTCTAAACAGAACCTCTTTAAAAAATATAGATATACTTTGTATCAAACAATAATCATTGTATATTTTTCGTCAACATCATTCTGGCCCCTGATAACTGCCAAATATGCACACAGGTTGCACAGATTTTTTCCACGATTGCTCCATCTACTACGTCTTGTTGCTCAAATTATTTTGTAAATAACACACAGACCTAACATGGTCTACTTATTCCCATTTGTTTACATCTGCCAGACTGTTTAGTTTGTTTTTTTTCCCCTAATCTTTGTACTGATACAAAATCTCTCCTTACATTTATGTGTGGGTTGTGTGTGTCCATGTTGTTTGTAGATTACCTCAGGTGAATACATCCAAATGTCAGGGCGTGCAGGCAGAAGAGGAATGGATGACAGAGGCATCGTTATCTTCATGGTGGATGAGAAAATGAGTCCATCTGTGGGCAAACAGCTCCTTAAGGTAAGATAAATATCAAATACAAAATGTCAAACCAAGCCAACATTTGTCATTGAAAATTTATCACACTCACAAACTGTATACCACCAAATGTGATGTCATTTCGCAGGGCTCAGCGGACCCGCTGAACAGCGCCTTCCATCTGACATACAACATGGTGCTCAACCTCCTACGTGTGGAGGAGATCAACCCCGAGTACATGCTGGAGAAATCCTTCTACCAATTCCAACACTACCGAGCGCTACCTGGCGTCGTTGAGAGTAAGCTTCTCGGCTGCCTCCGTTCGCATGACCGTTCCTGAAACGGCTTCCGTTTCCACACGCAGGAATTAAAAAGCTTGAGAAGGAGTACCACGCTATTGTGATCCCCAATGAAGAGAGCGTGGTCACCTACTTCAAGATCCGCCAGCAGCTGGCCAAACTGGGAAAGGAAATCCAGGAGTTCATCCATAAACCCAAATACTGCTTGCCTTTTCTGCAGCCGGGACGCCTCGTCAAGGTGACTGGCCAGCACTTCCTCCTTACTACCTACTAATGCTAACACTACTCTTTTTGTGTAATGCTTATCTATATCCCACACTCGTTCAAACTGCAATCCAAGTCACTCGCTCTCGATTGCCCAATCACAGGTAAAAAATGAAGACTTAGACTTCGGCTGGGGCGTCGTTGTCAACTTTTCCAAGAAGACAAACGTAAAAGTGAGGCGGCCTCGTCATTTGCCATGTCCTTCCTGCAAAACGTCATCGCTCACTCGTCTTCTTTGTGCATGCAGGTCAGCACGGACACAGAACCGCTGTTTGTGGCCGAGGTGCTGCTGCACTGCAGCAAGGACAGTGTCAAGGAGGCAGCCACTGAGGCGGCCAAACCAGCTGCACCAGGCACGACGGGAGAGATGCAAGTATGACATGAGCGTTTTTACTGATATATTTAGTGTTCACTACTGTGATATGGTTGAGTTAACTTACTGATTGAACAGAAGGTTAGCACATCGAAGCAGCCTTGGCTGCAGAGGTCAGTCTGAGGTTTGGAACAATGTGGGTGGAGCCAGATATTTGACTCTACCTACTAAACCATTGACTCTGCCTGCACAAGTCTAAGTGTCTTTTTTGTTGTTGTTCTTAAACTATTTCCTTGTCTGCTTCTGTTATAATGCCCAATATTTTTATTTGTATTTTACTGAACATCAATAATTACAAACTATTGACTGCCCCAACCCAAATACTGACCTCATTCATCCACGGAGTATGCTCTCTGCTGAGGATATGTGGTACCACACCAACCCCAGTCATTTCTCTGTGGACGACATCTTTTGACCACACTTTTTTTGAACCCATTGGCCTTCAGAACCAACATGCACGCCTCCATATATCCAAACCTATTCCCCCAGAATGGACGTCGAAACGGCATTTTGACCGCTCACATGTTAAGCCACACCTCAGGCTCTACTCTGCAGCCAGAGTTACTCACATTTGCATGTTCCTTTTTCAAAATGGCTTAATGCCTGTTTATGCCAAGGTCATCTGTCTTGATTTTCATGGCTCCTGTGCTTTTCAGCAGCAGCAAAATCCATTATGCCTCCCATCTCTACACCACTTAACCTTGGTAGTACCGACATAGGATCGATTTAATACAAGAATTAATCATGCTCGAATGGATTCTAGGTGGTTCCCGTCATGCTTCACCTGCTGACTGCTATCAGCTCTGTGCGTCTTTACATTCCCAAAGATTTGAGACCCTTTGACAACCGCCAGCTCATGCTCAAGTCCATTCAGGTTTCAATACACTATTCAAATTTTGTCAATCTTTAAGAGAATTGTTTAATTTCTGAAATAACTTTTGTATCTTTCTGTTTCAAACACAGGAAGTACAGAAACGCTTCCCAGACGGCATTCCGCTTCTGGACCCCGTGGATGACATGGGCATCAAGGACACCGGACTGAAGAAGGTGATCCAGAAAGTGGAGGCGTTCGAGCACAGAATGTACTCGCATCCGCTGCACAGTGACCCCAACCTGGAGACCGTCTACTCACTTTGCGAAAAGAAAGCGCTGGTGAAGCCATTTTGTTTCTAAATGTCTTTATTTGCCTTTCTGAAAAAGTATCCTAATCTTGCAAATGCTGGCATTCTCCTTCCTCGGTGTGACAGACGAAAACTTAAAACAGTAAATCAATACTGCATTCATGTGTCCTTTTCAGATCGCGGCTGACGTGCGTACGGCCAAACGCGAGCTAAAGAAGGCTCGCACCGTGCTGCAGATGGACAAGCTTAAGTGTCGCAAGCGGGTGCTTCGACGCCTCGGCTTTGCTAGCCCGTCCGACGTCATCGAGGTGAAGGGACGTGTGGCCTGCGAGATCAGCAGGTTAGAACGCAGGCCGCCATTCTAGCAAAACGGTAGCCGGCTTTAAATTGAGGTCCTTTTCTGATGGCATTTCTCTGATAATTTTGCGTCTAGCGCTGACGAGTTGCTGCTAACAGAGATGTTGTTCAACGGCCTCTTCAACGACCTGACTGTGGAACAAGCCACAGCGCTGCTCTCCTGCTTCGTCTTCCAGGAAAATGTACAGAAAAACATATTTGCTCATTTATAGATCTTTGGGGTGTTGAACTCTTTATTTGCTGAAAAACTTGCTTATCCGCAGAAACAGTAAGGATACCACAATGGGAAATTAGGCACATTATGCAAATGTTTTTAATTTTAAAAATTGAAACGTGACACTTAAACAAATGTGTAAAGTATAGGCTTTTGTAAAAGTGTACTGTGCATGAAGAAGTTAAAAGTTGTACAAATTAACATTTATTTTTATCCCTAAATGTCACTATATACTGTATTTTATGCCAAAATTTGTCTATTGTCACTGAATTAAAAAAAAAGGTTGAAAAATTTCTTAGCTAATTTTTAAAAATTTGCTGAAATTTCAGTGACATTTCTGATCCACTGCCGTTGAAATGTTTCCTACACATGTCATATGATGTACTTATAAACCTAAAATATACTTAATATATCAAGTACTGAAATAATCATTTATTTGTTGATCCAGGCTAGCGAACTGCCAAAACTGACGGAACAACTGGCTGCTCCCCTCAGACAAATGCAGGTACAATCCCGTCCTCCACTGAACCCGCCTCCACGCCGTTGGGAAACGGGGCGTTGGCTAATGCTTGTGCTTTGTGGCGCTTCTCAGGAGTGCGCCAAGCGCATCGCCAAGGTTTCGGCGGACGCCAAGCTGGAGGTGGACGAGGACTCCTACCTGGGCCAGTTCAAGCCTCACCTCATGGACGTGGTCTACGCGTGGGCAAACGGCGCCACCTTTGCTCAAATCTGCAAGATGAGCGAAGTCTTCGAAGGCAATGCCGTGCTGTCGCTCACTCTCTGCATGTCTTCCTTACCCCATTTTGCTGAAAAACATAACACGCGTGCTTGTGGTTTTTGTGTGGTGGCGTGTTTGTGTGTCTCCCTTTTAGGAAGCATCATCAGGTGCATGCGGCGCCTGGAGGAAGTGCTGCGGCAAATGTGCTCGGCCGCCAAAGCCATCGGCAACACGGAGCTGGAGAACAAGTTTGCCGAAGGTAAGGAAGTGGACAAAAGCATTGGGACACATGGGCTAACGAGTTGTGATTTTGTCCAACTATTTTTCAATGTACACAATGTGATTTATGTATTTATTTTCAGCCAAGTACCCCCTAACTAGCACAAAGCATTTTTAGATGGAAAAAAAAGACTTTAAACAGAATGCAGTACAATTCATGTCTTATTTATTAAACCTTGGAACTTAATTTGTAGTGGTTATCTCTAGATGTGTTTTATTCAGGAATTCCAGAAAAATGATTGTGGAACATTATCTGTTTTATTTCTCACACATCTGCCGGAGAATTACGTCACCAATGGCAATGTGCATTGGTATATTGGTATCTGCTCCACCCCACAATGTGTTTTAGTGAAGCAGACTTCATCAGTCATTATTATATAAGTATTTATATTTTTATTGGCAGTTACGCAATCGGTGAGCACATGTTGGACATGAAGTGAATCAATGTTAATCAACTTTTGTTTGTCTCCCTGCAGGAATTACAAAGATCAAGAGGGACATTGTGTTTGCTGCCAGCCTCTATTTATAATCTCAATAGTTCAGCAGCTCCATAGCTTCCTTTTGGTGTCACTGGTGGGTCCGTTTTGGCTCCTGGCAAGCCCTGATCCAGCACCACTGAATTCAGTTTTTGAGGAAAATCAAATGACTCAGCCACCCATGATTTCTTTGTATTAATATACAACATGGCTTTATTTGTCCTGCTTTTGTTTTTAGACTCTTGTACATATATTACATTTTTTTCTCAGTAAAAGTCTGTGTGGTTCATACACATGATATAAACATACTTTTGTGGGTTAAGTGTACTTTTTCAGGCCGTACATTCCTTAATCTAATTTCTTTGTATTTTGTTTTGGGGATATGCAGCAGCAGCAGCAGCGTTAAGTTTAGCAGTCACATGAAGGCATCACAGGAAAAAGTGCCACATTCGCAGTAGTTGTTTATAACCTCAACATGAACCTTAATGAGAGCTTTAAGCAGATTGACTCCCGGTAAAGAAATGCACAAAGCAGGCTTACATTCACAGGTTATACACAGTAGTGGTCTATCACCCCCCCCCCCCCCCCCCCCCCCCCCCCCTCCCTCCCAATTTTTCACCAGTGGGTGCATGCAGTACAATCTTCCCACCGGCTCAGTAGCTAAAATGGCGACCTTCCTGGACAGTCTTGAGCATCCATTGCTGGAAGCACATTAAAACGACAACACTTGAATAGAATAGAATAAAAAAAAAAAATTAAATGAGAGGCCTGAGGTGCATCAACTTGGCATGCAGGCGACGAAAATGTGCGAAGTTCTAGTTCGGGCTCTCAAAGTGGTTTCCGTTAGTGGGCGTCTCCTGTAGGCTTGTGTGCGGGATGTCAACCTCCTTGCGCGTCTCCAGGGGCTGCTTGAAAAAATCGGACACGAAAAACACCTGCAGGGACATAATAAGGAAGTTTTTTTTTGTTTTTTTTTTTTTGCTTATTTTCACTTAACAGGTTTACATGCTGCTGTTTTGGTTAGTAACATGTTGAAAGTGTCCTAAAACTCACCACTAGAATGGCCATGAGCGCCCCCTGCAGGAGGCCCGTGAGCACGTCGCTCCAGTGGTGCTTGTAGTCCGACACACGTGACAGCCCCGTATACACAGAGGCGGCAATCAGGAAGAACTGGATGGTGGGCCTCAGCAGGCGAGCCCATTCTGCACGCATCCGGGCCTGCAGGTACAACTGACACAATACACACCAAAAGATTGTCAAGCATTGTGTGCAGCAAAAAAAAAAAAAAATACTATGCTTATATATAAATAATGTGAACAGAAACAGTGATAAATACACATTGAATGTAAACAAAAAGTTCACATGATAACAAAGTTGAAGTATAACGTATATTCGTGTTTCCTAGTTTTACCACACAAGCTCATCAAGTAGTTCCTGTTTTAAGCAACCCCCCCCCCCCCCCCCCCCAACTTAACTGTGCATGCCATCTACGTTAAATGCAACTGGAAAGTTACAAAAACATAAAGTACATGTCAATACTTACTGCCAGGAACAGCATGCAATACATAGAGAAGGATGAGTGGCCGGAATAGAAAGACAACCTGTCATAGGGAAACAAAATACATTAGAAATACTTTGAGGAAGTGTGAGGATAATCGTAGAAAACGTAATAGTAGGTTGAATAACGTTAGCTGCTCGGGACAATATATGCAAAATAAACGTGAAGTGAACACAATGCTGTTCTAACAGCTGTTTTGGCTTCTTTATCACCATTTATTAATTCCATCATTATTATTATGAGGAGTAGCAGTAGTATGCAGGAATACGTTATTTTTGCTCTTATAAAAAATAAATTCTAATAAACGGAAATTGAGAAATTGGTTATTAACCAGTTTGTTTTTACACATGATCACTCTGAATTATGATGATGATAATTATTGTCTGAAAAATTATATTCACTCATTTTTATCTGCCTACCTACAGCCAAATAGCAACAGCTGCATGACATTTATTTCCTTTATTTGCATCATACTTGACAATATTAACAAAACACCGGCGTACTGTCTATTGAATGCGGGCCTCATTCCCCACTCTCCCGAAGAGTTTGAACAGAGGCGCAGTAGGAGTCGCGTTGCAGTAAGACGATCCCTCGGCCGCTGCCCGTCTTAACGTCGTTTAACCGCCAGCTTCTGTTTTGACGCATAAACCCTTTTCCTTAGTGTGCACGCTGCAGGTTGAGGAGGGTGGGAGGGGGAGGAAGGAGGAAAACTGGCTCCAACTCACAGTCAGGCAGCCACGCCCTGGAAATGTGGACAAGGCCCAGGAGGGATGCTTTGTGGCCCCCCCCAACACATACACACAATTGCTGCGGTCAATATTAAAGAGCAGTGAGGCAACGTGGCGCTCCTTTAGAAAAAGGAGCTGCACATCCTCTCGTCAGGGAGTGTTTCCTGCTGCTCAATGCTGATAACACATATACAGTATACATACCCCCCCACCCCCCCAATTGTCCCATTCAAACTTGACTCAATCTATTTCAGTTTTCCTAGGACAAATATGTAAACTATTAGTCACTAAAGCGCTACTGTGCTCTAACAAAGTCTGTTTATTTTATTTTGGGGGGGAAACAATACTTCTAATTTTAGGCATGGAATTATAAAAGTGCCCGACATTCAATGTTAAACTCATTCACTGTCATAGACGGCAATTGATGTCAAAAGATCCATTTTTACTGAGCTGGCAGTAAACTCATTGGCATGTACAAAATTCTATTTTTTTCTGTTAAAAATCAAATCAAAACTAAAGCAAACAGAATTTTAAATTTTCAGCATATAATGAAAGTAAACTAATTCATAGGGCTGGTTGACAAACTTTTCATTTAAAGGTTTTATTTGTTTTAAATCCTGTGGAAAACAACCAAATTAACTAAATTATTACAATCATGTACATTTATTACCTTTAAAATCAAATGTTCCTACTTGCTGTTGACAAAACAACATCACCTATGCTCAAGGCACGGGTGACGACCTATCATGGCTTACCTGTTGGTCATGTGATATTCATGGGCTGAACCGTGAGTAATTGGTCGTTAGCTGATCTTTCAGGACAGGTACTTTTTTTTTTCTCAAATGTTATCAAGAGTAATGCTAAAAGAATAGTACTAGAAGAATTTAGACAAATATGAACTTTTAACTGCTAAAAATAGCTAAATAAGTGGACTATCACTTGAAATGACATAATAAAATAATTAGTACCTGCCCTCATTGACCGTCGTGGGGTTTCCCGTGCAGACAAAATTCTCCACGTAGACGCCCGCCGAGCAGTTGACCATCTTCTTCCAGTCGGGCTTGCACACGTCCAGGAAGTGCGGCCTGAGGCGGCCGATGGAATACTTGGCAATGTCGGTGAGCGACTGGCTCATGGCGGCGCCGAACAGGAAAGTGCCCACCGCCTTGTAGACACTCGCCACGTAGCTGCCGTACGACGACTTGGACTGCAGGCGCTTGAGGTACACGCACAGGCATTCGCCGAATATCATCTGCCAACCACACAGCAACAAAATGACATTTGGATATTTAAACCGTATGGGTTCAATTTGTAAGACTTTTAGCCGCACTGCTCAGATTTTAGCACCATTTTCTAACAGCACAAGTCTGCTTCAGACTGACAATAACACAGTTCATTTAAATGCATTGCGTCATGTATGCATGGGATGTGACGTCAAATTTTTCAGTTGCTATTGAGTCCCATTGCTAGATAACAAGCTGAAGTAGGAATGGTACAAAAAAAAAAATCTGGCCAATAAAGCTGCTAATTCCGCTACGAGTCTGCGCCCCCAACAGGCTGGCTCTGCGCATGTTGTCTCACAAAATAGGTTTCAGCAGCTTTTTAAAGCTTGCTTTATTACAACCAGCGAAAACAAACAAAACATTTGATAAACCTTACATATTTCAGCATTTTTCCTTCAGAAGATTGGAGGTACAGTTTCATTCTTCACAGAAATGAGTAATTGTTATTTTGAGGTTATTTTCCAAGCTGTGCATTATGTGAACTGACTGGAATGGAGAACTCGAAAAAAAACCCTACAAATTTCCCTGAGTAACATGAAAGATTAGGACAATCACACACAGTTTGAGGGTAAACTGACTAGAGGATGTCCACTTAAAAGTGTTTGTTAACATAAACACGGTCACGGAAAGTAGGAAGCTAACGGCTAGCTTCTACTTTGTTTACCTTTTGTAATATTACATACTTTTAATGATGAATGCATTTTGCTGATCTTGCTTGAAAATGACATTTATTTCCAAACAATATTTACGACGGTTCACACACTTGAACTCTTTCCTGGCAGCTTTCAACTTCTGCAACAGTACTTTTAGGCAGTTAACTAGTTGCGCATTATTTAACCTTGGCAGCTGCTGCGCATTTGAGAAATCTGTTTATCAAGTCGTATCGACCAAATCATAACTCTGCTGATAAAAGGGGCTGATGAATGCAGACAAATTGAAAATAATGCAACAAAGACCGTTCAAGCTCAAAAGGCCTCGTAACACAAAGGCAATATTTATTTAGTAAGGTTTGTCTGATGTCATTTGAATGTTAGATCTTGAAAAGATTAGCCGTTTGTCAACATGCCGTTAGCGGGGAAAAACTCAATTCACAGACAGTGGTGCTTTAAGACAGCGGCTCTCAAACTTTTCAGGTCCAGGGAGACCTTCGAGAAGATTTTTCTATAAAAATCCAAATGCAAATTAAACATAACTACGCTGCACGAGTGGCGTAGAATTTAAACAGTTTTCCCTAAAAAATAGAACTATAGTCTCAGAAAAATAAGGTTTTATCTCCAAACTAATGGAGCGATATTTGATTTTATGGGTGCACCAGTCCCCATATTGCATTTTTTTAAAAATAATAAATCTAATTAATACTTATTATTAAAGCAAACCTCAGTTTGAGAACCACTGCTTTAGTACATGACGTAAGCAGCGTAATGAAACAGCAAATAGCAAGATAACAAAAATCAAGGGGGTGGGGGGGGGGTGCACTTACAGTGAGTACTGTGAAGGGAATCATGACACCTCCTAACAACTGATAGGAAATGGTGTCCTCTTTAAGCGGGTACTTGATTGACTCATCGTTACAGAAAAAGCCTCGGCGGAACGGTTTGTGTTGCGCGGTGAGTATTGCGAACGGGAGTCCAGCTAGCAGAGAAGCAATGAGAAAGAGAACAAAAAAAAAATACGACAGGTTATTAGATTAGATCCACCCATGATGCAACACTGACGTTGCATTTTCCAGCAGACGGGAGGGACTGCTGCAACGGTGGCGTCCTGGCCAAAAGCCTTGGGGAAGTAGCTGATGTTAGTGGTTAGGGTGTTAGGAGAAGGAAGTCGTTAGATGGCGGGCACACTTCCTGGAACTCCACTCATGCCGGACAAGCCAAAAGATTTTTTATTTTAGAAAGTGTGACAGATCGGATTCTCATCCAAGCTTCCCGCGAGACGAAATAAGAGATATGGAACACTGTCCAGGAAGCGTCTAGCGACCCTTCCAAAAAGAACATTCCGGATATTCCATGAGATGATTAACAGCAGTGACTCGTGAAGAAAAAGATTCCTAACAATCCATCATAAGCCTTAGCCAGAAAAAAAAAACACACACATGCTATATTTGGGTGTTTTTGAAGTGGTGTTCAATGACAAACATGTTGTAGAAGCGTGTTGAAATTGGAACTTGTCATACTAGACAGACGGAATATGATACATTGCAAAAATTGTGAGTTTTCCTCAAAGGGTGTGGGCCAAGCTTGGCGGTGAAGTTTGGTGATGATTCGGCAGGAAACAAATTTACAAATATTTGCATCCGGCACGAGGCCGCCTGGTTGATACCATTTACAATTATTTAATCCTTTTACATAATTGTGACCATGTTTTGTTCAGTTTCTTCCACATCATTTTCACAGTATTTTAGCCAAGGGATGGCACTCTCCTAATCATGTGATAACTAAGTGGTCGTGCCATGCTGAACTTCATTCATCACTATCTGGGTGAAATTTCAGCTCCCTAGTGTCTTCTTTTAATACTTTGATATAAAATGCCTTTGATTTAAATATCAAATTATTGGACAAAATACCGCACAAGGATTATGGTAAAAATTGCTTCGGCTTTACTGTTTTAGCCATTTTCAACAGTAAATTATATATTTATAATAGCTATTTTGGGGGGTACATTTGAGGTGCATATTTGTCTACTTTGGGGTTGTCATCCTCACACTGTAGTAGCTCTGACTTTGAACGTGTGTGGCTTTAAAGGGCGGGGCCTGGCCTAATGAGTGATTTGGGAAACAGTGAGAGTTGGATGTTGTGAGGCAGCTTTAGCATAGCATCCGGCACCAGTGTGCACAACTGACACAAAACGCTGCATGCAGGTTCATCAAAAATAAATGCTTGTCGGCCATTTTGTTTGGTAGGGTCTCTTTTTCGAGCTTATCTATAAAGTGGACATCCTCGTCATCTAGGGCTGCTAAACTATGATGGAACGACTCGAAGGCTAAAGGAGAAAAAAAAGCTACATGCACTTGGCAGGTCCGTGGCGGGCGTCCCGGCCCGGTCAGCTACTTACGCAGCTAATGGGGAGCGAGAATCCCACCGTGTAGAGCACGGTGGAGGTGACGGTGCTGTGGTGGAAAGGGTACTTGATGCTGTCGTCGCTACAGAAAAAGCCCCTCTGGTAGGGACGGATCTTACCCAGGTTGAAGGCCGCCAGGGGCAGGCCCCCTGTGGAGGACACATGGTCAAAGGGAAAGACATGGTCAAACAAAAATTGATGACTAGCTTAGCTTCCATGACTTGTTAGCACATTTTCCTTGTTTTTCGGGAGCAAGGGGAAAATGAGAACAAATTCAACTTGCAAATTACATAAAACACATCTGGACTACCATTTTATTGCTGTAAATGTGTTTGTCTAGGGTAAGGTTCTATTCAAACCCTGTATGTGTGCTCCATGCACACGGGGAAAGGCTTAATTGTATTTTTAGGCCAAATAACCTTTACAGTGTGTATGACATAATAAAAAGAGAGTGATAAGCCTGTCAATTCAGCTCCACTGTTTGATAAAAGACCAACGAGAAAGCTTCTTATGCAAGCAGGTCCAAAGTCCGTACAGAAACACTGCAGTGATTTTTCGCCGTCTTTTGGCCCCTTTAACACAGACTGGCCTCAATTCAACTCAACTGTGGAGCGCATTCTCCGGCATGGATTTTAAAAAAAAAAAAAAGCAGAAGCGCATGACCGACCCATTGGAAGACAGTCATTTCAGCTGTTGGCGTTTGATTGGACGTGGCAGCTGAAATGCCAGGGAAGTTAAAAGAAACAGAAGCGGGCTATGTGTGTGTATGCGCGCGCGTGTGTGTGGCAGATGTGTGGTAGAGTTTGCGACATGAGTCAGCCACAATAAAAAGCTTTTCTTATGCAATCTACAACAATACAAGAAAGCATGAGTCACCATTTGGAACAATTAATCAAGCAATCAGTCAATGCTAGTACACCCTGAAATCACGTCAACATGGTGCATAAAAAAATTAATAAAAGACAAAAACAAAAAAAATCACTGCTACATTGAGCTGCTGCAGGATGCCGACTGGGTTTATATTTCCTTTTTATAAGTATAATTTTATTTTCAAAGAATTTTGCAGTTGATATTTACTAACCACATGTTCACAAAAAAGAACAAAAATGAGTTAAATTAATAGCACAAGATTCAACATTTTCTCCACAATAAAGTTGGAAAATTATGATCGTCAAAGGAATTGAGTGGTGTATGGAAATTTGGACTCAGAAATATGACAAGAAGAAAAACATAATTGTTGTCAGAATAATAGTATAAAAAAGTGAAATTTTGATGAGCGGTTGGAATATGAAGAAAAACAAAATACCTAATACTCCTAGGTATTAAGTGGCATATCATGGCGAAAAAACAGACGTAATATTTTAAAAATAAGTCATTTGAGGAGCATGCAATCAGTAATTATTTGGGGGAATATTATTTGAACTATGATCAGAAGAAAATGATTTTATGAGAAAAAAAACATTACTACAAATAAACTAATTTCACAGGAATAAAGTTGATTTTTTTTACAAATCACAATTTTACATGAAAGTCGTAACGTTGTTCTTGTAATTGTAAAATTTCCCTTTTTTTCTTATACAGTAGTGATAAAGCAAAGGAACACTGCATTCTTCATCACATAGTCCCTTTTTGTAAGATGACTTTTTATAAGATGATGGCTTTTATAAAAGAAAACTAAAACGTTTTTATAATAAAACCACGTGACTTCTGATTTTAATTATGGTTTCTACAGCAAAAGAGTGCGAAAACAGTTGTCATCAAAATACTAACATTTTCTAAATTGTTGCAATGTTATTACTAAAAAATCGCTGTCATCTTTTTGTCAGAGGAGTACTTTTATTTTTGTAAAATAATTTCTACTTCGATGTAGTGGGGGAATACTATTTATCTTAATTATTAATATTCTTCTCATCATAATGGCTATTTTGGTACGAATTTAAAAATATTCAAGGATCATCGTTAGCCCAAACGTCAGTTGGGGCGACTCTGCAGATGGCATATTTGCATGCAATGCAAAACATCCTGAGCACAATTTTTTGTCTCGTTGCATCCGATTATATCGAGAACACAAACCCGATTAATTGGACGCAGAAACACATACCTAAAATAAGGCAGACGACGTCAAGAACCACGAAGGGGATTCCTCTTGTCTCGAACATGTTGACTCCTGTCTGTTTTTTTCACTCTCTGTAGTCCGTGTTGTGAGTCGTTCACGGCGGGTAATAAAAGTGCGATGCTCCTCCTCGTCCGTCGAGGGAGTTAATTACGGACGATTTAGGTTTATAATGTTTAAAGAAAAAACATGCAGACCATAAGCTAACACCGCCGAGGCGTTAACTACTAGCTCGGTACACAAAGTGAATTACTAGGACGACTACGACAGCGATCCTCCTCGCACGTCCGCCTACCTCTCATCATGACCGGGACGAAATTCAAGGCGTGGACTCCTTCGGAAACAAAACAAGGTAGCTTCCGAGCGAAACACCGATGAGTGACATGGACACCTGCCCGGGGGTGTCTGCCTGACTTTGGGGTTGACGGGTGGGGGGAGTCGATCCTCGAGTCTGAGCTCTGGGGGCGGGCTTCACCGCGTTGCGTTTAGAAATATGGGACATCCGGGAAATGAAGCAATCACGACTCGCCGTGTTTAATTTCACTCAAACGCCAACAAAAACAGACTGTGTGTGTAATCAAGTCATGGTGATTTGAGGCTGTTCAAATTCTTGCACTTGAGTCGATTTCTGGATACGAGTGATTTACGGATTCAAATGTTAGAATGGTGTATTTTCCAACGGGTTTCTTGGTCTCTGAACTTCACAGGATCTGAAGTCTGGTCCCCGTCGTGCTCGAGTCATTGTTGCCCTCTTGTGTTGAAGATTGGGTATTACACATGCAATGGCTGTTTTCCCCCCTTCCTTACTAGCGCTAGTGGCCAATATAAACTATGTGTACGTTCCGTATACAAAAATATGCTTTGAGTACAAAAATCATAAAATTAGTTTGGATAAAACATCATTTGTGTCGGATAAAAGTCAACTACATTCCAATACAGTATACAGCGGAAAACCTCACTTTTAGGGTTAGCGTTAGGGGGACATATTACGTGGAGTGGGGCGTGAAAAATTATATTATGATGAGGCCTGAAAGAAAAACATAGAACTAATATTCAAATGCATCTATAATAACAAAGACAATGCTAGTAAATGAACGGATTCTGTATGTATTTATTAAAATGCATTATTTCATACATACAAAACAAAAACAGCTTGAAACTTTTATTTATAGTTCCATGAATAAAAATTTCAAAAACATGAAAACTGTTCACATCTTTTGTCAAGCACTGCAACTGCATCACAGGAGTTGCAGCTTGACAAGCGGGTTATGTCTTTACGCTTTTATCTTAATACAGGGAAGTAAATATGGCGTGAAAGTAATCCAAGTGCATGAACAAAAGATCCGTCGAGTATCACGTTACATTTTACCAGACATATTCACCGTTAAAAATACCCGGTTGCACAGCCTGATTGTCATGTTATACTTCATTTTCAAAAGGAAAAATAAATACTTCATAAAACATCACATTAAATTGAAATAAAGAACATTTTGACCATTAAAAGGCTAATCCAGGTATTGAAAAAAAGTGAATTGAGGACTCACTGTGAGAAATTGACTTTTTTTTCCTCTGTATTTCTGTATGTATTTTACACCCCCCAGTTGGACAAGGTATGCGCATCGAAAGGTATGGCACAAGATTAATGGACATTGAAGCATGGAATCATTATCAACAAACTGGGGGAGATCCACTTTCAAGCCACACCTGAAATTCACACACTATCTCAGGTGTGTGACATCCCTGCCAACAAGTCAAAAACGCAAGGTAAGCAGAACTGCAATTCGTTTTTCTGGATGTAGAGATTAGCATTTCCTTTTAGCATCTTATGAAGACTCCTGGTATATGCTTGCAATGTCTCTTTTGTTTATTTTTTTAAATACCTGAATTCTCCTCTAAGTCATCGTCAATACTGTATATACATGAATGACACAGAAAAGGCAGTAAAATAGGTGACAGCAAGTTTCCTTTTTAAATGTTAAAATGTCGTTGAAAATGAGTTAAACTTGACTGTAAAAAACAGGCATTGTAATAAGTGTGCACTTCGTTATTTACATACACATTCATACAAATGTTATGATAATACAAAGCAATAATTTATATCACAAGGCCATTGTTTGAGTTAACACTCTAGTAAAGGTGCGAGTCAAATTGACCCGTTGGAAAACGTGTATACTCTTTTGGATGTGCCTGTGTTTTTTTGGTTTTTTTTTCCGTTGATTTGAAGACATACACTGCAATCATTCAAACACTGAAAAATGTAGTCAAATTATACGCAGTAGTTACTGAAGAGGGGAAATTATGATTAAAATGGTCATAAAGAAGCTCGTCCCTCTCCCCAAAGAAGAAAAAACAAAGAAACAATGAAATTAATAAGAAATAAAAATATAATCCTAGGAAAATCAAAAGGCAATCCTTTCATTCTTACAATTTTATACATAATTGAAATATAAATATATATTAAAAAAAAAAAGACAAGTCAGTACAGCAGGTGGGTTGAAAAAAATCGGTTCATCCACCTGCAGTTCACCTTTTCTCCAATAGATGTCACTGCTTCCCGATAAAAGAGTCCATAATCGTCCCTGCAAGTGTGCTCGATTGTATTATTCTTTTAGATTAGTCTTCATGTCTTTTTGGGGATCTGTTGTTGATATTGTTGCGTCCCCTGTTTGCGTAAGTGCGCGTCAATGTCTTTGTGGAAGAAGAGCATGCCCAGTTGTCCGTGCGACGCCTCGTTCATGGCTTTGGACTGCATGCACATGCGGTACTGCTCGGGCGCCAGCTCGTCAGCGCAGTGCTTCTCGTGCCACAGGTGGAAGAGGCCTCGCGACGGAGCCCGCACCACCAGGAGGTTGCTATGCAGGTACTTGCGGTACAAGTGCACGTCTTCACCACCCCAGCCCTTAATATCGATGTCAAATCCTCCTGCAGGGATGACAAGAATGCGTTCAAATCCAAATTTGACACCAGTTTCAAAATATTTTTCCTAGGCTTTATAAATTTGATAAAAATACATAAATAGCGTTTTTTTATGCTGCTGTTACGATCATGAGGGAGTTAATCTCTTTTGGAATAGAACTAAAACCTATGAGAGGAGTCTCAAAATTATTCTCGCTACTATATTTGTGATTTTATTTATATTTGTGATGCGTGTTTTTGTGATCCACGTATTCGCTATTTTCATGTTTTTCAGATCCACAAATATATTTGCATTTTTGGCAGTCACATATCTGCTATTTTCGCACATTTTTATGAATGGTTATCAATAGTTATCATGACTTACCATTTGCGAATTCTGCATGGGTGTTGTTGAATATGCACCAATGGATTGGCGGGCAAATTATTCGACGCACAGGTGGGTGTTTAAAAGCGTGTTCCTCCTTGATACGCCAGGAGGCAGTGTTGCTCTCTCCAATTAACGTGATTGACCGCTATCACTTTTCTTGCTTAAATAATAGTGCTTTCTAAACTTTTCATAGTTGAATATATGTACATAAATTACATTTGGTACATTGGCGCTTTAATTTCTCACTAAATGTGAGGGGTTTTTTTTTTTGTAATGACATTTCTAACCAGGAAGTGAAACATCCCGTTGACTGAAGCTACGCCCTAATAAGTACGTAGTTCAACCCCATCAAAGTATGACCTAATTTGCCAAAATTTCTTGTTTATTAAAACAAAATGTCAGAACCTTCCCAGAGAGTGTACAGCTAAACAAGTAACAATGTCTTTCCCCGCCGCCTGACTCAATTAGCCAGGCTAAGTAGATGCAAATTGAACTTGACGTGACGCTATTGGATTATACTAACATACTGTATGCCGCGTAATAAAATAAAACCTCATGTGTAATGCAACTCAACAAGCGACGCTTATTATGTTAGCATAGCAATAGCAAAAAAAATCTGCACACTTGACAGGAAGTCTGTTTTACCAGAGATGCCCTGAGGCAACAGTTGCCAGTGAAACCTTTGATCAGTACCTATGTTGATGAAGTCTGAGCGGTACTGGCAGGTCATCCCGAATCCGAAATCTCTCCAGAAGCCAGTGTCTTTCTTCATCACCTGAGAAGACAGGAAGTAGCTTAAAATCACCACAGGGAAGATACTTTCAAGGTTTCCCTGCTGCACTGTAGATTAGCATGACTCATGCGTTTCCACCCACGGGTAAAATACGTTTTTTTGTTTTTTCTTTATAGGTATGTTTTACCAGCTGTTGCTCCACTGGCGGGATATGCTCAGGAGCGCCGTAGATCAGTGTGGGGTTGTACTGGCTGAATAACACAGGGTAGAAGACCTTTTTGCCTGGAATGGGAGAAAGGCATCGGGAAATGATAAAAGTAAAACACATCTGATTACTCGCAAATTTACTTATTCACATTTTTCTTGGGCTGCAATTTGAAACAACAAAAAACAACTCATTTCGGTTCATGTAACGTACTTTCTGCACTACAAGGCGCACCTAAAAGCCTTAATTTTTTTTAAAAGCTGATGGTACACCTTATAATCAGGTGCGCCTTATATATGGATCAATATTGAGATTGGGATTCTTTTGTGTTTCTTTTGTGTGTTTACAGTTGAACAAGATTGGTCATATTGACATTGAGTTATTATGATATTGAGAGTTTAGAGTTATTATTTGCGTTATTATTGTTATTACTTTGAGTATTACTATATTGTGATTGAAAAAGTTTGAAAATATGTCATTAATTGAGGGTGTGCCTTATAATCCGGTGCGCCTTATATATCGAAAATGTTAAAATGTGTCATTAATTGAGAGTGCGCCTTATAATCCGGTGCACCTTATAGTGCAGAAAATACTGTACTTATGCTGTAGTCCAAATCTGATAACCCATTCATATGCAGATTAATTTTTAAAAAATATAAGTTTTTGCCCCCTGAAACCTTACAAAAGTGGTTCTTAAATTCCGGATAAGCGACTCTAGGAAATGAATGGATGGATTTCCCTGCCCGTCCTCATTGATGAGCGCAATCGACGACTATACTCGTCATTGGCAGTGAATGAATCGGAACGACTTGGTGTATTATTAACAGAATTTACCGGACTGAGTGTTCAGCCGGCAAGATCCGAGAAAGTCGGCGGTGAAGTAGATATCCACGTCGCAGAAGAAGAGCAGCACGTTGCCGCCCTTCCATGCCCGCGCCCCGACGTCCAGACCACGACCTCGGGAGAACTCTTCATCCAGCTGCAGTAGAGTATAGTTTTTGAAGTTGGCCTCCCTGCAGGGAGATAGAAAACAAGTTGGCGGTTAAGCGAGGTTCTGATAGAAACATCAGCTTTCATGATGAAAGCGCATAAGCCACCGTTTTGGATGCTCTCGTGGCAGCTGTTGGTTTCTGCTGTGCAGTTTTTGCCGAGACTAGAAAAAGTAACGTAGTATCGTTTACACTCTGTGTGCTTTTTATTTACTCCACTCGCATATTTTTAATGTAACATTAGTCTTGAGTAGCGTTTTAGCGACATGTCCGCATCGGGTTAAAATCAAAAAGTCTTTCTTCGGCAATCTCAAAAGCGACGATGGCGAAATGGCTGAAGTCGCCGGAGAATGCGTAAACAGCTGCGACAGCTGTGATGTAGCCTCGGGGCCAAATAATTGATGCGCTGAGTGACTAATGCTGAGCTCACACGGGCTTTACATGAGAGGAAGAGAAAAGAGAGAGAGACGGACCCCCCACCTTTGCCGGGTGTCTGCTGAACTGGTGGAAACGTGCTCGAGGAACTGCAACGCTAATGGCCATAAAAAGACAAAATCCGATGTTGTCTTCTGAGCGCAAATCATCAAGTGGACTGTTTTTTGTTTTTTTTTCTAGTCTGGCAGAATTCAGTTTTTAACCTTTAAACTAACGCTGACTTGAGATCCTAACTTTGTTTTAGACCTTAACCAAGACGTAATCCAAACTAACTGTTTTTTTACACGTAATCCAAACTAACTGTTTTTTTACACCCTGACCAAGGTTTGAACCCTAATTTGAAGCCTTTGCCCTTAAAACCTTACTTTGAAATCCAAACACAGAACCTAAATCTGTCTTGAAGCCCTAATTTGAACACCAAATAACGATTAAAAAAAAGGACTTGAAAGGTTTTACTCTATTTTGAAACCCTAACCTCAACATGAACCCAAACCCAGATTAGAAACCAAATTGAAGCCCTACTTTGAAATTCTGAACCCTACCTTGACAATAACTTGGTTTTGAATCCTTAGATTAAGACCTTAACCCTAAACAAAGATTTGAAAAAAAAAGGCCTTTATCTGAAATCCGAAGTCAGAGTTGAAACCCTAATCCCAACCCAATCTCAAAATTCAACTCCCTATTCTGATCCCCTTATTATAAACCCTACCCCTGTCTTTGAAATCCTGACACCTGTTAGAAACCCTTAACCTCTTAAAACCCCAATTTGAAACCATAACCATGACTTGAACCTTTAGTTTGAAACTTAATCAATACTTTAAAAAAAACATAATTTAAAAACCCCAACTCTTTGTTGTGTGTACCTTCCTAACCCCCAATTCAAAACCCTATTTTGAAACCCTGACCCACTTAAAAAAAAAAAAAAAAGATCAAATTAAGCTTCGGGAAGCACCTTTGATATTTTTTTACTCCTTTCGATGGCACTTTTGTTTCAGAGGCAGTTCCACTCCAATATCATTTATTTTTAAACCAACATCACCATCAAGTGGACAAAAAAAATCACAAGCGCTTCACGAAACTTAATTTCCTCATCACTGCTCAAAACTCTCACCCAATCTTGAAACTCCCAATTTGAAATGCTCACTTGAAACGCAAACTTATTTTAAAACCTAAACCCAGTCTTTAAGCTCATATAAAACTCTAATTTAAAACCAACTAACTCAAAACCCTACTTTGAAACCCTATAATCCTTTTTGAAACTGAACTCGTGCTTAAAACCCTAATTGTATCCCTTTACACTGTCTCAAAATCCTACTTGGAATCCCTAATCTTTATTTGACGCAGCCTGGACTAAAAAAAAACCTTCATTTGAAACCTTAAACTATTAGAAACCCTAAACCAGACTTCGAATTGTAATCCTGGCTTAAATACATGGTTCAACTCATACCTAAGCTTGACAGTGAGGATATTTCCATGGCGCCATTTTCCCTTTGATTCTTTCTTAAATGGAAAACGCTCACACAATTTTGAGTTATACGGGCAGGGACAAAATGTCATCAGCATCGCGACAGGCAGCTTTGTTTGTGTTGTTTTGGCGATGTGTGCGCGCGCGCGTGTGTTCTGGCATGTGCGCACTTGCAGCTGGCTCGAGCACTTATCAGTCGCGGTGCATACTTGGGATAGCGGAGAAGCTGTCACCTGCTGAAGAATCCTTTCATTGTAGTAAACAAAGGTGGAAATTCAAATTTGTGGAACTGACGGCCCCAAGCTGTCAGTCAAAGACGCTTGTTATTCATTTCCAGAGCTCCGGCTTCAAATTGTCATTTGCTCAAAACCCTCACCCAAAACTTCAAACCCAAACCTCGATTGAAGCCCTTAGTAGTTCCACTTATTTTCATTTTAATAGTAAAGTAGTTTTACTTATTTTCATTTCAATAGTGGGGTCAGTCTTTGAGTTGAATTTTGTTAGCTTACAGCATACTAGCTTGACATCAGACACAAATGCTTTTATGTAAATACCTGATCAAATGGCACAAATGACAGTTACGCTCATAGGTTTACAAACCTGAAGTGCTATGAAAAAGAACAAAAACTGTTGAATGTTAGCTAGCGTTAGCTTGACTTTTATTCTATCGAAACAACGTATTTCGTAGCTTTGCTAACATCGTGAAATGGGTGCAAAAATGCTAAATAAATTTACAAAACGGCTTTGCTCATAAGTTCACATAACCAAAGTAGTCCGTTGGAAAAGAAAATAATATGCAGTAGGTATGATGCATGTTTGGCTGATATTAGCTTGACTTTTATGCTATCAAAACAACCTGTTTCGTCGCTTTGCTAACATTGTGAACTGGGTACAAAAATACAAAATAAATTTACAATACAGCTTTGCTAACATTACGAACCTGGAAAAAAAAAGCTACTTTTCTCTAGGGGATTCAAGGGAATTTGCAAAAAAAAAAAGAAAAGACTGCAGGGATAAAAAAAAAAAAAAAAGTTGATTTGTAAAGTACTTTATTCATATCCCGTGTGCCTCGCCTGCATCTTAGCTTACTTCTACTTTCATTCAACTCCTCTTACAAGTCTCAACTCATCATAAATCCCTTCCTCTGCAAGTTTCTGGAATATCGCTAGTCTCTTTCATTTCCATCTTCTCCCACAGCTGAAAGAAAGTAAAAAAAAAAAAAGAAAAAAAAAAAAGAATCGCTTCGTGGCGCGAACTCAAGGCCAAAGGGAGGGATGCTGGGCTACGTGCATCACCATACCGAAAAAGAGTACCATATTTTCCGCATTATAAGGCACACCTAAAGGCCTTGATTTTTTGAAAAAGCTGATGGTGCGCCTTATAATCAGGTGCGCCTTATATATGGATCAATATTGAGATTGGGATTCTTAGATGGGGAATGAACTGCTTTACCTGTTTCTTTTGTGTGTTTACAGTTGAACAAAGTTGCTCATATTGACATTGAGTTATTATGCTATTGAGAGTTTAGAGTTATTATTTGAGTTATTATTGTTATTACTTAGGAGTATTACTATGTTGTGATTGAAAAAGTTTTAAAATATATCATTAACTGAGTGTGCGCCTTATAATTCGGTGCGCCTTATATATGGAAAAGGTTTTAAAATGTGTCGTTAATGGAGTGTGCGCCTTATAATCTGGTGCGCCTTATATATGGAAAAGGTTTTAAAATGTGTCATTAATTGGGGGTGCGCTTTATAATCCGAAAATACAGTAATTTAAATGGAAAATCAGCAGCTTGAATACTGGACACTCTATCAAGCTAGCTACAGTGGCTTGATAAACAACTTTGATTTCCCGACTCACCTGGAAGTGTTCTCCAGAATCTGGCGTACCTCGCTCACTTGCTCCTTCCCGAAATAGACCACCGTGAGGTAGACGCGGCCGTCCTGGCGTATACACACTTCCCTGCGCAGACACACACAAAAACGTTCCTGTTGAAAAAGCCAAGTGAAATGATAATAATTTGAATGGGAATTCAAACTTCAATTTGCCCTGATTGTTTAGTCCCCAACAAAGTAATCGTGTTTAAAAGTGTTTGGACTTTGGAGATGCTTATTAGGTTCTCCTACTGCTGTCCCCATCATTGAATCTGTTTCAGATTGTCTGGATTTTATACCTATCAGCAAAATAATAGTAATAATGAACTTTTATTAAATTTACTCATTCTAATCCCCCTGTGCGTTTAATCCCTCTTCAAAATGCAATACCCATGAATATAAAATAGGAATCACCTGAAGTTGTGCATGAACTGCTTGAACTTGTCGGTTCGTCGGGAAAGCGGCACCACGATGTTGATGAGCGCGTCGGCCGTGTCCACCCGCTCGCTCTTAACCTTCATCAGCGGTCCGAAAGGCCGGAAGAGGACCAAGTGGCGGAATTCTCGACTGGATTCTCCGCGGAAAATCAGATCGTACACTGTCCCTTTGTCCTTTTCTGTGCGCGTGATGCCTGCGAGCGGGAAAGCAAACGCACAAGCTTGTGACACGGCTCGCACGTGGTAGTGTGGTTATTATTACAGACTGATGTGTTGTTTTTTTTCCTATTATTTCTGTTGAAATATGGCTCGGGGTAAAAGTATTTTTATTAGTCGTATCCATGGTCCAATACAAGCTGCGCAAACATCTTGTTGCTCTGGCAACAACCGAAAAACCCACTGATTTTTTGATAGAATATATATATATATATATATATATATATATATATATATATATATAAAAGGGCTGTCAATCAATTTAACTTATTACTACTTACTCAATTAAACTTATTTTTTTAAATTTAACTATTCACAAATGTTTCCATAATTAAACACGATTAATCACGCTTTTTAATAAGGCTCTAGTTAATGAACCTCAATATTTTTTACAATTATGTGATTAATTATGTGATTAATCACGTTTCAATTTACATATATATATATATATATATATATATATATATATATATATATGTATATGTGTGTGTATATAGATAGATAGATATATCATAATATCATATAATTATGGCAAATTTTGCCATTAATTAGCTAAAGCCTTGACAGCACTGTTATATATACACACATATATATCTGTATATATAATATACACACATATATTTGTATATATGTATATTAGTGCTGTCAAGCCTTTTAGCTTATTAATTGCTAAGTTTAGACATTAATCGTACTGTTTTTAACAAGTCTTTTCTATTGTAACATATATTTATCTGAGAAAAATCCTGGATTTAACGAGAAATAAATCATCAGACATAATGTTGAATTTAAAAGTGTGTTGTAATAACTTTCCTCGCTCTTGTTTTTTTCGATTAATGGTGTGATTATTTAGTTATTTTGTTAATTTATTCAGTTTCTCTTCATGTTACTCTGCCAAATATTAGAATCAATCTATTTAAGTCAGACCATTTTGGTCCCTCGCGCTAATTCCCTGTTGTTGCGGGCCTTACGTCAGCCTCTTTTTAAATAACTCGTCAATTACCGGACTTGACTTGCAAATTGAAGCTGAGGTCAACAGTGGGGAAAAAGCACCAAGCGGAAGAAGTAAAACGCTGTGAAGAAAAGACACTAATGAACCGGAACGCGCCTTTCAAAGAGGGAAGATCTATTCTGATAACCACCCAAAACTGGTGGGCTTCCTGCCATGGGAGACTCGATTTCCCAGCAGGGACGCTGTGATAAGCTTTGATTTTTTTGTTGTTGTTTTTTTGGCAAATTCATGAACCAATTTAGTGTTCACGCGTTCATGTTTTTTTCTTGTGATCTGTAAGACAAGACCAATAATTTTCCCGCCGTTGCCTTTAGCTTCTTTCACACTGCCTGTAAATGTATTTTATTTTGCGCGATTCTTTTGTATAAATGTCGGGACCATTAATAGAGAGCGGTTTGAAAATGCCAGATTTTACAGGGAGTGTAAAGGAGGCTGGTGATCTTCCAAAGATAGATTTGATGTGAGATGCTCCCACTGTGAATGGACAACAGCTGTGTCCATTTCCTGGAGTTGTGGTCAAAGCAGGACAACTCAGTAGGATATCCTGATAACAACACACACACACACACACACACACACACGTTCTTGACCTTCTAAGTGAGCATATACAACAACAAATTGCATGTTTTTTGGATAATCGAGAAGAAATGTTTGGTCGTTTGCGATGTTTAGTATCATTGCTTCGTTCGGTTTGTATGTGCTGTTTTGGTTTCCTTGATATGCCGCTCAAATAGTAACAACTTTATCATTGGAATCAAACGTTTTTTTTCAACTAAGGAGAGGTCTTATTCATGGTGATGTTTATTAAGTGAACATAACAGTTTATTTGGGTAGGTTTACATTTTTAAATTCGATTCCCCAATATGCCTCCCGCGTAATATCACGGTATCATGCTGAATCCATTTTTCTGAAACACTGGGCACGACCTGTCGTTACAACCTGGCACTTTTTAACTTTGCTAGGTTATGACGTCTTCATTTTCTTGATATGCCGCTCAAATAGGTTTCACTGTTTAAACTTGCTGTTTTACTTTCCCCGATATGCCTCTCGTTTCCACAGTATCATATCAAATACAATTTCTCGGTTAGTGCGAATTTCAGTTTCCTCAATGTCCCTCTTGAGTAAATTCCACGCCGGTATATGGTGTAGAATCTCACCTTCTATAAAGTCCGACGGCGAGTAGACTTTGCTACTTTTTGCGTCCAGCTGTGCCGGTGGTGTGTTGAGGCTATGCAAGGCGAACTCCAGCACCTCTCCCAACTCGTCGCGCTTGTCCTTCCTCACAGGTTTCTCCTCAGGGTGCCGCGTCAGGCCCATCTCCAGCTGGTAGACCCTCTGCAGGGTGAAGCTCTCAAAGGGGACCACGGCATACTCGCTGGGTAGCCTGACTCCCGCCGTTACCTCGGCTTTGGAGAGCTGGCTCCTTAAGAAGTCCTGGAGGTCCGCCTGCTGGCTTTTGGCTCCCGGGGCATCCCCGAGGTCGCCCGCCTGCGATCCGCGCCCCTCCGCGGGGCCCCCTGTGGCCCTTTTCAAACTGTCCTGCACACCTTTGAGCTGCTGGCTGCGCTCCTGCAACGCCTCTTTGAGCTGGGCGATCTGCTTCTTCAGGGACGAGATGTGCAAGCGGTGTTGCTCCTCGCGCTCTTGCAGTAGCGCCTGGTAGGAGTTGACCGCCGGCGGTACCCCGCTTTGGGCTACTCGCCCAGTTCCGGCCGCGCCTGCCCCGACCCCGGACCTGGTACCGCCCAGGCTGTGCTGATTGGCACCGGCGTGCGGTAAAGCGCGACTTAGCGGCGGGTCGTCCGAGTGCAAGGGACTGCAGGTCATCACGTAGAGGAGTGACAAGGAGCAACACAGAAGCACCAGCGCGGCGCCCACGCGGGACACCCAGGCCAGGAGCCCACGCCGCAGCATGTCTGCGTCTCGCATCAAAATCCGTCCGATCCAAACAGGCGTCCACCCACGCTTTGGAAAGATCACGTCACTTCACACACGATGATAAGAGTCCAATTGCGATTAAGTTCCATGGCCGTGCCACTTATCAGCGTTGAGGTCACTTCATGGCACCGCCGCTCCACATCGGCTCCGGTGCTCGGCAACGTCAATAAATGAAACGGGGACGCTTGTGAGAAAAGACTTTTTCCCACTCTGTGACTCCACTTAGCGCCATGGTCTGCTAGAAGACCCAGACACCGTTACATCATCCATCACGTGAGGTGACTCATGTGTACTGCCCTTTTCCTGCACGGAGATGATTCAGGGAACGTCTGGAGATCCCTGGGATAGCAAAGCCATCAACGGCTTCTCTCTTGATGCTGCCAGAGTGGAGAAAACCAGACGGTCAGTGAAGATACAATGGAAGCTTGTTTCTCGAATGTTGTAAAAGCTTGTCAAATTTGGAGGAGGCGAAAACAAAACGCCTGAATTTTTGCGCAAAGCGTTTCAAAAGGATTCACTTACTCTGCACGGTCTTAGTAATACAATTTTGCTATTTCACTCTTAAGTGTCACACTTGTGGTACACAGCATCAAGGGAAAAAAATCCATGGAATTTTATGTCTTCAGATCACATTTAGGCCTCTCCTATATAACATGATGAAGATAAGAGCTAATATTAGCAAGCATGTTATCCACAGTCACAAGATGTTGAATCAACAAACTAATTTTGGCCATATTATCATTCTACATTCTTACAGAGAAAGTACAAATTTTAGACAGTCGTGGGCCATATTTCACAGAGATAAAAAATAACGTGCGGTTACCCACTGACTCCTCTCAAAAGCACACCATCTTTCTCACTACAAAATGTAATATCAACAGCGGCCAGAGGCGGCGCCAAAAAAACAAAGATCAAGCCAAACAAAGCACAAATGAATGAAGTGTCTAACTAAATCAGTTCCAAAACATTATTTCGGGTGCGGCCCACGCGGCCCGGTACCAGTTGATCTACAGACCGGTATCGGGCCGCGAACCGGTGGTTGGGGACCCCTTGGGGACATACTCGAACTTAAAAGGGTAGATCAAGAATCAAACGATATACGAATGTGTCACATACCAAATTTTTATTTTTCATTTTAAAGCTGATTGTTCCAAGGTTGTGAAATACAAAAATGAACAATCTGTTTATTTGCACGTTTTGAATGAGTGGCCTTGTCCCGTGCAGATGAGAGATGATTAGTCCCGCCCCATATAATGCTGGGCCAACGGTAGCTTTCCAAAACCGCCTGGGGGCGGAGCTAGTGGGATTCTGATTTGATAAGTGGATTTTACTGGCGGAAATAAAGCCCCCCCAATAGTCAATATATATTTTCACTCGTGAATTCAGCAGATTTGTGCATGTTAATTGTTTTTATTTTGAGTTTTTATTAGTATGATTCTTTCCCGTAACTAATGCTTTTTACACCGAATGAAGAAGGATGACTTGTGGTTAAAAGAGAGTGTTGTAGCAACTAGCAAGCAAACCAAAGCATTCCCACGAGTCCTGCGGGTGGCGCAGAAAAATGTTGTCACATGAGTGAGAGAACTAAGTGGGTCAGTTACACAAAGTACACCCATCACAATGCTTCTTTTCATCATACCCAAATCGGAATATCCACCTGTGTATGCTTTTTACATACTTCCAAAAGGCAACATTTGAATTATTCAATACATCAAATGGATGCCAGTGGGGAAAAAAAAAAAAAACTAGAAAGAGCATTTTTGAGCAGCTATAAATGGATACTCTGCAGCCAAACCAGGTTCAGTGATGAATAAGTAAAGTACAAGATGGGTGATAGGCGATTTAAAAAAAAAAACAAACATTTGTCTCCTTTGGAGGAGACAATCAAAATTCCGTGTAGTATGGTTAACAAATTATTATTTCAAAATACTGCTCATGCAGATTACAGACATTTTACCAAGGCCGGTTTCCTCAAGTGCACACAAACCAATATAGCCATGAATTAAAGATACGCTAAGTGAGAATTTATGTTTTGCGGAGGGGAGTAGCGGCGGGTGATGGACGGGTTGTTTGAGTTACTGAACATATCTTGAAATGTATCTGTGTATCGCACTCGGCCTCTCAGGGCTGGACACACAGTCGTTTCTTTGACAGCGCCGCCCTGTGAAAGGATTAGTCTATGGTGCGAGTGAATACCGAACTGTGCTCCGGCGTGGCGCCGGACCTCCGCCGTCAACTCCGGAGGATGTTTGAGGAATGAGCTTGAGGGTTGGACTTTAAGGAAATTATGCCTTGTATCATCCTTAAAAGTACAAGTTTTTTTTATGTTTAACCCTCGTGCAATATTTTGACCATTTTGGGACATTTTAATCATCCACATCATTCTTGTAGTATTTTAGCCAAGAGATGGCACACTCCTGGTAGTGTAACATCTAAGCGGTCATGCCATGTTGAACTCTGACATGTTGTCACCACCTGGATGAAATTTCAGCTCTCTAATCTCTTCTTCTTGCACCCTTGTGCAATATTTTGACCATTTTTGGGTCTTTTTCTTGCACATCATTCTTGCAGTATTTTAGCCAAGAGATGACACACTCCTGGTAGTGTAACAACTAAGCGGTCATGCCATGTTGAACTTTGACATTTGTCACCACCTGGGTGAAATTTCAGCTCTCTAATCTCTTCTTCTTGCAGCTTTGTGCAATATTTTGACCATTTTTGGGCCATTTTCTTGCACAGCATTCTTGCAGTATTTTAGCCAAGAGATGACACACTCCTGGTAGTGTAACAACTAAGCGGTCATGCCATGTTGAACTTTGACATTTGTCACCACCTGGGTGAAATTTCAGCTCTCTACTCTCATCTTCTTGCACCCTTGTGCAATATTTTGACCATTTTTGGGCCATTTTCTTGCACATCATTCTTGCAGTATTTTAGCCAAGAGATGATATTGTGATAACTATGTGGTCATGCCATGTTGAACTTGACATGTTATCACCATCTGGGTGAAATTTCAGCTCTTCACTCTCTTCTTCTTGCATCCTTGTGCAGTATTTTGACCATTTTTGGGTCAATAAATAAAACTAAAATCTTCACCAATAATGTTACTCCCATCAAGTGAGTGTAACTGGCTTTTTTTTTTCTTTTTTAACCAAAGGTCCAATATGATAAAGCTTTGCGAATTCTGCCTAGCAACAAGTTGCAATTTGTAACATTTGTGAATTGACACCAGCAAGAAAACGGAGAGCGTTGCTATGCTAATGTTAGCATGCATGTTCATTTCTGACAACATTTATTCCTGTATTATATGGAACCATCCTCTCAGTTTTTTTTTAACTTTCTTGTAACAGAACTTTGTGCTTTCACTCCGTACACAGTTCCAGTTCTCAATTTATGTATTTTAAAATGGCTAAAGCATCATTTAGAGATATTAAACCCTGAAGTTATGCTAGCAAAGTATTGGTCACATCATGCAGATTTCCTAGCAAAAACAGCCCCTCTCCAGGGGGAATGAATGAGCTGATTCAGCCCAGGTTACTCCAGAAGGCATACACACTCACACACACACAAAGGGGTTTTTCTATCAAAGTGAGGACAGAATGCATTTCCTAGCGCCTAAACTTATCATCACAATAGATTGCCACTCCTAAGAGGTCAGAACTTGTGGGTCCACAAAAATGGTCCCCACAAACACAGTAAAACCCAGGATTTGGTCTCCACCAGGTATCGAAAAAACTGGGCACACACACATACACACGCTCACTCAACACGACTGAATCATCACGCTTAAATTTTATTCCTGGTGCAAAAAACACATCGTCGTGTCGGTGCTTGCGTTTCTACAACTAGCCAATGTTCTGGTGAGATGTTGTATGAAAATATTGGGGAAGATATTGATATATTGTTCATAAATACGCCTATACAGCCTGTTTTTTTTATAAGTAGTTAAGGAGACCCATAAAAAGGGGAAATCTTGGGAAAATTTAAAACAAAATTACAAACTCAACTATTAACTTTTGAAATCTTTAAGCATCTTTATTGACTTTTTTTTCTAGATTTCCATAATGTTGATTTTTTTTTTAATTTTATTTCATTTTGGACAACATGCATATTTGTTTTATAACTATCAAAAACTTCAACTGTCAGGGTCATTAGCATTTCTTAAATCTTAAATGAAAACTCAAGTCTTCCACAGTAAATCAAATTCTAAAAAAATATAAAATATTACAATTACTGTATCTTTGTTTTAAATTTAAAAACAAAACAAAAGGTGCAGAGTATTTCTAGGGTCAACCAATGGAAATACTGTTTAAGTTACCAGAGTTTAAAATTGATTTATTAATCTCCCATTCAACTTTGGGTCCAAGGAAATTTTGCAGGACATTTTTAACATTTTGGTGACTTTCTGGTGACCTTCAACGAGGAGATGAAAAAAAAAGAGCCTCTACCCTCATTGACACTTGCCAGACTTCATTCCTTATCGGGATCAGACTTTTTAAAAAGGCAAATAACAAAGTTTGTCAAAATGTCAAATATCAGCACCAATCATCGAAATATGTACTATTTTCGTTATATACTGCATTGTATCAGGGAAATAAAGTCAAATATTGAAGCATGTTGTTCCAGTCCAAAGTTAGGAATACATCATTCTAGCGTTTTTATTGGTTTTTATATAAATATTTGGCGTTCTGGAATTCCTGTTGAAAAATCAAATTTGAAATTAAACAACCTAATTGATTTTGAAAATGTCTATTTCTGAAAATCTGCATTATTTTTGCTCATTCACAGAATAATCAGAGTTGCTCCACTAATGGTTTGATCAGCTAGGCTGGGTGAAGATTCAAAGCCACTTTCGAGCAATGACTCTGTATGAAAAGTCGAAGCCAAAAGGTAAGCAGAGCTGCATTCAGTTTCATTATCATCCAATCAGCTTCTGATTTTGATCTTTCTAGTACTCTACTACTTTTATATGTGTAAAAAAAAAAAAAAAAAAAAAACATTGGCCAGCTTTATCGAATCCAAAACAACAAAAGTGATGAGATTTCCATCTAGAGAAAAAAAATATATATATATATTCTCGCTTTCTGTCCTTACTGCTGGACGGCCAGGTAACATTTGCGCAATCTGAAATAAAACGAAACACTATTTTCTCACATATTCCAACGCTCATTTAAAACCAGTACAAGCAAAGTTTCTTATTTACCAACTTCCAACTCCAGGATTGCGAACCACACAAAATGTAAATGCCATCCAAATAAAAGTATTACTTGTATCTCTGCGGTGGACAAACAAGCATAAATTCAAGGCGTCCTGCTGGGATGCTATAAATCCACATGTAAACACACACAGTAAACACAGTGGGGAGCTTGTTTACAAGGAGGCAAAGTAGCCATTTTCCGCACACCGTGACAAAAATCGCGCATTAAAGCCGTCTCCCGTCATTTTTCATTCTCTCTCGGCAATAAATTGGGATGACTCCGAGCGCTTCAGACACTGCTGAAGCTCGCAGCTTGAGCCCTCCCAAATCCACTTCCTCTCCCCTGCTGTTCTAACTTCCTGCCTACATTTAATATGGAGATTCTGTATTTTGGCACAGTTTGGACCAAGCATGGGCAAAATGTTGCTCGTTAAGATTTTTTAATCCGGACCGCCGAATTTCAAGCGATTATCAATCAGGAGAAGAATGATAACGTTAATAACTTGAAGTATAGTGTATAGTGTATAGTGAAGTATAGTTAATTTAATTTTCTGTTGTTGTAAGAGTCATTTCGATAAGTAGTTAATAAATACAGTGGACCACCGCCATTCGAAATTAATCCGTTCCGGAGTTGGGATCGCGAGGCGAAATCGTTCCTATGGCGGGCAATCGAAACCTATTGGAAATAGCTAATGCGTATAAATCCTCGGGTAAAAACATTAAAATTTGATAAACATATTAAAAATTGATGAACAAAATTGTGTGCTACTTATATGTAATATACATTTATATAATTAAATATCATTTAAAAAATATATATAAAGGAAAAATGACTTTAAAAAAATGACCCGAGCGAGGCTATCCTAGCCTAGCCTAGCCTAGCCTTCTTCATATTTCTTGATTATCTCCAGCTTCTTTTCCGTACTAATCTTCTTCCGAATTCTATTTTGAACATCACTAACAATCTTGGGAGCCATTGCTAACCAATTCAAGTTGGAATTAAGCACTAAAATGCACTATAAATACGGTTTTGTAACCACTCACACGACATCAAGTATTTAGCATATCGTCATTTTAGTGACGCCCACCAATAGCAGACCAGCATCTTCGTGACGCCAACCAATAGCCGAACAGCATCTTGGTGACGCCGTGATGCCAACCAATAGCAGACATATGAGTGTGGTGCATGCTCATTCTGTGGATCTTTCATTCAAAACAAAGCAAATCTTCATTTTTACCAGCAATAATTAAGGAATTTTGCATATAATTGACATGGTTGATGTTACTACTTTACAGACAATCTAAAGAAAGTCTGTCTATTTTTTTAAATCATAAATTATGTGGTGCAACAAGTGAAATATATTATATTTCTTGTTGAGCCCTTCTATTTGTGTGAAACATCCTTGTGTGAAAATCAGCTTATAATTGACGCCTAAAACAAATGCTAGTTATTCGGTCATCTGCATTTTTATTTTTTTTTGCCAAAAATGAGCATCAGCCTAAAAAAAAAAAAAATCCATATTAGCCTGGCCCTACATTTTACGACAAAAAAATGGCATAATAAGTTTAGTACCTCTTTGAAGCTAAAGTACTGTCTGTCGCCCCCTATGGTGGAATAGTGCATTACATTGCTTTGATATGACTTGAAGTGTTTTCTGTTCAATTCCAGCATTGTGTCTGGACGTAGCATGAGATGTGTGTAAAGAAAGAAAAAGAGCGTGTGTTTGACAATCACACTCCTGCAGCAGATTTCACACGCGGCCAGCAAGTTCACCCGCGTTCAACCTTTAAATCTCGGAGAATTTCCGGCAAGGGCACTTTGTGACCTTATTTTAGGGAGTACAAAATGGCGCCCATGTCTACTTCAAATACTTTTCAATCTTTGTCTTTAGAGAACACATTTAGGACAGGCTAGATTTTTTTTTTTTTTTTTTTTACAACCTTGAGCGAACGACGGGAGTGAGCAACATCATCTCTTTTTTTTCCTTCCTTCCTTGTGGGAAATGTTACGGATTTTAGTTATTGTGAAAAGAGAATGAAGAGCAGGAAAGGTGGAGGGATTAAGTGATGAAGAGGATGAGGAAGATGATGATGGAGGGAAGGACAGGAAGTAAAGAAAGGCGTTCTTTGAAGTGATGTGTGCTGTCCCCCCAGGTGCTGCGCCTTCCCCGCTCATTAGGGGCCCGGAACCTTCCTGTCGACGTACCATCTGGATGGTGCGCACACTCGCACAAAAAATACACGTAAAACCCAGCTAACTGCGCACAAACATGCACAAAAATAACAAATGACTGTTTGTTTACCTATAAAATACACACAAAAAAAACACAAAACATGCCCAAATGATGCACAAAAACACACACAAAACACATACACACACCATCACACACATACATGTAAAAACGCACACACACAAACACACCTCATGTGTAAAAACATACACAAACAAAAATGTGTGCATGCACACACACATAAACGGCAAATTATTCTCAAATATACAAACACGCTTGTACAGTACACACACACACAAAACATGAAAAAACATACACAAACACGTAAACCCAAACACACACAAAATTACAAAATAAACAACCACACATGGATACAACTCACGCTAATATTCAGAAACACACATTCACAAAATCAGGAATCATGTTCAAAAGCAAATTCACACACACATAGACACACATGCATATACACACACAAGTGCATATGTACACAAACACACAAATCACACACACGTGCACAAACTCAGTCTCACACACACAATATACACAAACTCGCTGTCATAGCAACGCACATGTACAAAAACCAGTAAAAAAGAAAACACGTAAAAACATACACAAGCATGCAAAAATGATCACACATTTTCACACTCAAATAAACATATATAGACACACAAACAAGCAAAAAACACACATGTACGTGTGGACACAAACAAGAGTAATGAACAAAATCATAAACAAGCACACACACATAAAAACACAAATACACAAACTCACACAAGTAAAAACACACAAACCATAAACAAACCAGTGAAAAACGCACACAAACACTGACACACAACATCGTACACATGTGTGCAAAAATGTAGACACACATGCGCAGACACACAAACACAAAATCCAGCACATAAGTACACAAACACACATCAAATCACACACACACTCAGTCTCTCACATACACGTAAAAACATACACAAGCATGCAAAAATGAGCACAAATTTCCACACACAAATAAACACGTATATAGACACACAAACATGCAAACAACACTCATGTATGTACTGACACACAAACACAAATGACACTAATTCAAACACATTGTAACGCACATACACAACCAATAAAAAATACAGTACATGTAAAAACATGCACAAGCATGCAAAAATTTGCACAAATGTCCACACCCAAATAAACACATATACAGACACACAAACACGCAAACAGCACACATGTATGTACTTACACAAAAACACAAATGAACACATGTTCATCTTCACCAACACGCACAAATGCACTGAAATACACAAACTTACACAAGTAACAACACAAAACACATAAACAAACCAATGAAAAATGCAAACAAACACTGACCACAAAATCATACACAAGTGTGCAAAAATATATACACACAGCATAGAAACTCACAAAAATGCACCAGATACACACACAAGCATAAATGAACATACACAAATATGCACATATGTAAACAAAACACACAAATGCCCAGAAACAAACATGTGTAAATACACCCAGATACACAGACATGCACAGGAACGCAGACAACCAAGCAAAAACGTAAACAAAAGTGCACACACACATACACACACTCACGGCGAAAACACACAACCTAAAAAATGTCCACACAAAAAGCATCGGGATGTGGAGTGTTTTGCCACACAAAGATGAGAGCGAGACAAGTGCTCGCTCACGCAGTTTTGCGTGCGAGGGGCTCCTCCACTTCCTCAAAGAGTTGCATTATTTCGCAGCTACATTGCACCAGATGAAAGGTGAAAACGGCCCCCTGCGGCCGGGAAATGGGCCGTTGCGCCAGCGCGCCATCTTGCACATAACGCCGAGCTCAAAAGGAAAACGCGCCATGATGATGATAATTAATGACAGCCCATCAAAAATTCCACCTCTGAAGGAGATGTCCATTCATTTGCTATAACCATAACCAAGGGGGAGGGGTTGAGATCCTGGGAACTTTTTGGGCAAACAATTGAATACAAATGAAGAAGAGCTTCACAGCTAATGTAATTGACGCAGTGAAATGCAGTAATATATGTCTTTTTTTGCAGAGGATAAAGAATATATGCCTGTGAGGCTCAATTAATCGAGTCTATCTGTGCTGCAGCACCATTTGTGTTCAACTCTCCATTGTGTTGTAACACAAATGGACTCCCACGCTGCTGTTAGCACACCTGTGGTGCTTCCCATGATGTTTTAGCATTTAGCTAATGGAATTAGAGGCAACATTTTACATGCCGTCCTTTTGCCTGTCTATGGCGTTTCCCTTTGATGAGCTAGCATTAAGCTAATGTCGTTATAGGCAAAATGATTCTTGAAAATAGATACTTTGTTTTCTGATTAGCTTGACAGTTTGCTAGCCTGCCTTCCCATTATGTTTTAGCATTAAGCTAGCGAAGTTAGAGTCAAAGTGAGTCTTTAAAATACAGCGTGCCGGTTTTCTGTGTAGTTTGGCAGAATGCTATCCGTTAACTTGTCTATGGCATTTTTGATTATGTGTTAGCATCTAGCTAGTGTCGCTACAGTGATATTTTCAAATACATAAAGTCCTTGGCTTCTGCTTAGTTTGACACAATGCAATTTGTAAGCCAGTCTATGGCATTTCCATTACACACTAGCATTAAGCTAGTGGTGTTAGAGGCTAAATGATTTTTTTTTAAACATACATAATGTGTCTTTGTTTTCTCTTTATTTTGACATGATGCTATCTATTATTCTGTCTATGACGCTTTCTATTATCTGCTAGAACTTAGCTAGCAGAGTGAGACGCAATTTGCATTTTCTGAATTGGGCCCGGGTGCATGGATACTTTTTTTTTTTTTTTTTTACTGCAGCCTCATTATAAAATTCTAGAAGTGACTATTACATGGAATTTAATGACATAATTAAGATATAAGGAGGATTTTTGGAAGTGATCCAAATTAAGATATCATTTTGACCTTGTTTGCGCTCTACTGATTCAGAAACTAATGGCAGCTAATTTTCATGATGGCGCACCGCAGGCTTTCTCGCAGCCACTCTCATCATCTTGTAAATGTGGCCTCTACACGGCAATCAGGTGTCAGTGAAGGTTCAATACTTCCCTTTTCTGTCCAGCCAGTAAACTGTCACGTCGTTCTTGCAAGGCTAACAAATGAGGCAAGTTTTGTGAGGCACGAAATGTGATGGTCATAACGAATAATAATAGATAGAATTGAATTCCTCCAAAAATGAGTTTACATTATTAAAAAAACAATCGAAAATGTGCATCCAGCTTTTAATTTTTTTTTGTCCAGCTGGAGTCGTCATCTTGACATTCCACACTTTATCATCTATGACTTTGAATGTGTGTGGATTTAAAAAGCAAGTTTAGAGTACCGCATATTCTTCCCATATTGTCATTTACTTTAGTTTAGAAGCAGTGTGTAATGCTAATATCAATTATTATTATCTGTAGATGTACACTGCAAACAACAACAAAAAGCAATCAAACAGATTTAAGTACTCCATACACACACACATATTTACACACACATGGCTCTCCAATGGGGTAATTTCATCATCCAGGAGCCCATATGTGTCATTGCGCATCATGTCATTTGTCGCACTTAATCAGTGGCGCGTTTAGCCTTTGTTTGCCTCTTGTTGAAAGTCAAGCGAGCCCCAAGCAGCCTTCAATCCCATAATCTGCACTTCCCAAAAATGAGAACAGCCAGCTTCAAATATGTATTGCTTGCTTGTTATTGAGTGAATGGGCTAAGAAGGATTAGAACCGTTTTTTGCTGATAAAAATGCCTCACAGTGCAGTGTGTGAGGGAATGGAAACAAACAACTCTGGAGAAGTGGAACGTGCACACTGGGTGCGCAATATTTTTATTATGATTTATTATTATTATAAAAATGAATGGGTAGCCTTATTTTAGAAACAAAAAAGTCATATAAACAAATAAGTCATCCTTAGCAACCACACACACATATATACATGTAGAACATCGAGCATAAAATTAATAATACTTATGATGATAAAAGTCCTTTAGTTAGTAAACATCATTTGCTTCCCGATTAACGCAAAACAAAATTAGGGTGTCTGTGCGTTTATTCATCCGGACATCTTACCTTGATTGGTTCCCACCGGTCCGGGTGGAGGTGGCGTCTCATTCGGGGTTCTGCGGTCCAGTCCTGCTGCCTCTGCGCCGGTCCTGAGCCGACACGAACTGCCGGTGAAAGCGGGCGTGAATTAGAGGTAGTTGGCGACGCCTCGCGTAATCAAGTCGGCAAACACCGGAAAAGTGCGTATGTTGCCTTCAAAATAAAAGACTAACTTGGCAGGTGTGATACGGAACTAAAATATTGATATCTTCAATCTATATGGATTAATATTATTCACTTTAGTTTTAGGTGAAGAACAAGAGGTGGCCAACTTAAACGCCTGAATAAAAATGTAATGTAAAGTATTGCTCATTAAAAGGTTTTGATGTGTTGATTTTGTAACACTAAATAATTGAACAATAAGAAAAGATTTACCTAGCATTCATTTGTAAAAATTTTACTCAATCAATGGATGAAATTAGTTGAACACTAGCACTTTTAACAAGCTAACTAGTCGATGCTAATTAGTGACATTAATTTGCTTTAGGCTAATTTAATGGCCCTCAAATTCAGCTTTTTTGATATAGCACTTTAATGCTCAAGTCAAGTCAGAATTATTCATAACCCTCCTGTAATATTTATTTGCAAGGAACAACAATGGGTGACTTTGGGAAGGGGCATATGAAGTCACAAATCTCTATATTCCAAATCCAATATTTTATTTTAATAGCAATAATGCCTCTGGGTCAATTTGGGGACCCTGAGTCATTTTTAATTATCCAAACGTTTAAAAAAAAATCCATGTAATCACAGCAACATCTTGTTATTTCCCTCTCAGAACCAGCATTAATATTTCTGGGGCGTTTTGACACGTTTTTTTATTTAATTTTTTTTTATCAGTATGTTGATTATCTATAAGTCTTGTACATAAGTAAATGGAACATATAGCTTATAAAAATATAATAATACACAAAAAAATAACAAACATACTTCTTCCAAAGCATAACTCTAATATCTTAAATATCCATTGCTCTGTTATTGGTAGCGGTTTAAATAAATAAATACAACTTTTCAGGCCGGGCTAATTTCCCAAGTGTCGTTTTAATTTGAAGGTGTACACGGAAGTGTATAGCTGTGTCGTGCACTTGATGGCCTCCAGACAGGTTCCTTGCCCCCCCTCCTACCTTCCTCGCGCTCACTCAAATAAAGACATCCTTGTTAGTTCTTTCAAGACACTGTTAGAGTAGCAGGAAACACTACTACCTTTCACGATAGTCAATGACTGACTGCAAAAGCCCGCACAAAGATCCACCTTCATCTGAACTGACGTGTACAAGTTGGTTCTGGTCCGAATATTGTTGCCTTGGCGGAGGTCTGTGTCCGACTGAGTGCCTCACTGCATATTCATTTGACATTAGCGAATATGATACTTTTTTGAACCCTCGATTTCCAATCTTAAGGGGTTTAATCAACACAAAAGCCAAGAGTTTTATTTAAAGGGAAATACCGCCACCTGCTGAACAATAAGAAGCATTGCAATGTGTTTTTAATTGGTGTTATCGGTGCGAGAAGAATTGAACTAAAAATGCTCTTATTGAGGTTACACGTTGTTCAAAAAAATTTAACATAAAGAAAACCATCTCATGAAAAAGGCAGTACACTAGAACTATAATTTTATTTGTGTACACAGTCAAAACAGGTCAACATTTCACAGCAAAAAAAAACAAAAAAAAAACGATGTTATGGGGTACATATGCTGTTATAACAATAACGATAATATCATAAAGTACAGTCTGTAATCAAACAGCGCGGTGTCCATTTTGTGCTTTGCTTTTTGGTTTTTCTGAAGATTGCAAAAAAAACACAATAAAAGCGGTAATGATTCATCTGATAATTGTGAATTTCGAATACAGGACGCACTCTCCATGAATCGTCACGATTACAATAATATAAAACTTGAGGAAGTTATTAAAACTAAAAAAAAAAGAACAGTGCAGTCCTTCAAATGTTATGACAAATTTATGGGAAGACATAAACTAAAATAAGCAAAATTTCACGTTGTGCCAGTGAATGGATGTTGCTCAACTTCACTTATTACCTCTAGAAAAAATATTGATTCTATTGTGATCTCATTTTCACCCATGATAATTTAAAAAAAATCCTAGTGATG